>NW_024386930.1:0-24347 GCF_900408965.1 Simochromis diagramma | reverse complement strand
CATCGAAACAGTATCGGGCATCTATATTTCATAGAGAACAGCCATGGACGACACTAGATTGCATCTACTACTGAATCCTCCCGAGGCTGTCTGATTTTAGATATTTGTGCTTTAAGATTATATGTAGCTCACAATGAAAAATTTAGACACAGACAAGTGCAGATGAGTTTTGCCAGTTCTCAAGAGAGTATATTAATAAAACCTGCGCAACCAAAAAGTAAGGGGAAGCTGAATCTTCCTCCAAGTCTCAGGGTTGAGATTGTGGCTGAAAAAAGTACAGCGGAGGTGAGGAGTGATTGCAGAGGGATCGGAGGGAGCACTGCGCTAAATTGATCTGGCAGTGTCAGTTATTGCTCCGAGGTGTTGCTCTCTGCGTGCAGTCACACATAATGGCACCGCACTGTGGCATACAGTGTTTTATGAGCCACACAAACACGAGATAGCTTATAAATATTGAGACGTGGAAAGAAGGGCATGCTGTGAAAACCTGCCTCATTTAGCATATTACATGTTTTGTTAAAATGCAGAGGCAAGATTATTATTTTTTTCTTTATTTACATACAGAACAAAGAACATATTGGTGTCCTTGGATTAACAGGCTGTGGGATATTTGCAATACTAGAAATCCATTGACATCAATAACAACCTAAACAACTAGCAGAACTTGTGATGATATCTACAGAGCCTAAATTATGCTGTACCCCCTCCCTTCCTAACAAGACAACAAAAATAACCCTGCATAAAATAAGAAAGTAAGCAACCTGGGGGGCATCTAATCACTTTCTGAATAGATAATTGTTTTGTCTAAACATTCTAAGAAGGGTTGCCAGATCTTATTAAATGTCTTGCAAGAACCTGCAAGAGAGTATCTAATTTTTTCAAGTTTGATGCGAGTCAAAACTTCCCTGAGCCAGCTGTTATGAGTCGATTGAGACACCTGGGTAATAGGGCTGTAAAGGAAAGTACACAACACTTTATAGATGGGGTATTAGTCAGTTTAAGTGGGGGGGATACCAAATTGAGCTGAGGAGGGGTCAAGGCTAAGTTCTACATTCAGCACTGTAGCAAGAGTGTCAAATAGTTTGGCTCCAAAAATTAGAGAGGCTTGGACAGGACCAAAACATGTGAGTATGGTTGGTTGAAGACTGTTGACATCTATTGCAACTGTCGCTGGCGGTTGGATAAATTTTTGCAAGCCAAGCATTTGTGTAGTGTACTTTAAAAAGAATACTCACATTGAAATAAACCATGAAACATATGGAGGATGAAAAATTAGGGTTCACTGACTATCTGGTATCAGTACCCCTATTTCCTCCTCCCTGGTCCGCTTAGGATGAGCCATCCGAGCACTATCAGGAGAAACAATGAGGCTAGATATCACGGAAACAGAGTGTCTCTGAGCAGATTCCCGAGTGAGCAAGGAGTCAATCAGCGGTGACCCTGGTGGATGATTAAGAAAATGAGGGTATGTATTTGACAAAGTCTCTGGTTTTCCGAACACCGATTAGACGGTTATTGTTTTTGTTTTTTACCACCTCCCTCTCCTTATGTGTGCGCTTGCAGGTTTGGCAGAGGACAATGGTTATTACAGAACAGCGGCCAGACATTTGAGCGCCACGCAGAACCCCACCTATGGAACCAAATGCATGCATGCAACACACAAGTGCCCGGCTCACATGTTTTGTAAACATACACAGTTAGATGGAAGGACTGTTAAGGTGGTTGCAGTTGCCATCGTGCTTTCTTGACGGGAGTGCCTTAAGAAGCTCAGCAGTCGCCCTTGTGGCCACGGAGGCTGTTTCCCGGCCACATGCTCGTACATCAAAATTATCACACGCATGTGGGAAGCACCTGCATCACTGGAAGCCCCTTTTAAGCCCCCCTACTGACACCGATCTGTTCATTCAAAAGGACTGCCCCTTCGTTGTTTTATTACATATGCGAATTGTATAATCTTCCCTGCCTCAATTTGTTCGTGCATTGTTATGTGCTTGGCTTGCAGTTTTGTACTCTTGCGGATCAACACCACGGCTAGTTTTTTACCTTCACAAACCGGAGCTAGAAAGAGGCAATGTGACTGGGTTTCTGCAGAGAAATGCTTCGGTTTGTTTACATGTATACATCAACACACATGGCAGGCTGTCACCAACCTTCTCTGCTACTTCAATAACGGATTGATGCTGATGGCTTGATGCGTCTCCGTAAAGGATAGCTATCCGGCCCAGCAGGTGCCTTGGGGACCGAAAACAGCGTTTTTTGTTTAGCGCTTGAAACGATGGTTTACTCTTACTCATCATCAAAGGACCAGAACATAGCCAATAACGTTTTGATAATCATTCAAGTAATCTGGTTTCAAGCAAAATAAAAGAAACATTTCTAACATTCACTGGTTATTAGAACGAGCCTTTTATGCCTTTTACGAGGCACGTTATGATAGATTGTCATTCACCAAATAACCAATTTTGGCGTACTGGGATCCAGAGGGGACGTTGCGAATTTTAATGCCTGAAGGCAACTTGTTGAAAATGGAGGGAAGTGCCAGTCATGCTAAAAGGGGGCTTTAATTTAAAAAAACAATCAAAAAAAACAAACAAAAAAACTGAAATCCAACTAGTGAAAACTAATTATTAGTTTAGCCCGAACCCTATCTTCCGCGTTGTTTAAGCGTGCCATTTTAATGGCGACAATCACCTTGTCAAGGATCAAGGACCCGAATTCATTTTGATTTATGTTCCCTGAATGAGGGGTAAACCCCTCCTTTAGCCTTACCAGTCGTAAGATGTGAAATATAAGGACTGAATTTTCTATTATAGCGTCTGATCCTGGATGTAAGTAGAACGCCAGAATCGGGGACGGGGTTGTCAGGTAAGAGAGACGGAACAGTGAGAAGTAAGAGTTTTAGTTGTCTTGTGTTTGCCTGTGGGTGGAGAACGTCATGTCTGACCTGGTTGCAAAGTGGAAGGCAAATAGTAGGATTTACGGTAAGGAGATGGGATTGGGATGGGATGCCCCAATAGATTGTTGTGTCGCGGTCTTGTATACAAGCTAATGTGAGAGGCCTGTAGAGCTGGGGGAAAACAAGGGAGATGCTGGGCCCTATAACCTGTTCTGAGATGTTCGGCTAAGTGGGCTATGGGACGAGGTAGGAGCGAAGTTGAGTGTCGGGAAAGTGCGGAGATGATAGGAATAAAAACACAAACAGTCACTTTCTGAAAACGAATAACAGTTATTCAGGGGGATCGTGTGTACATAAGCGAGCTGGGCTGGAAACCTAAATTGTGGAGAATCGAGAGGGCCAGCCAGGCAGTAGCGCCGTGTGAAGGCGCGGGTGGGAAGAGGAAAGAGGGCGTGCAAGATAAGGAAGGGGGCGGGGAGCAAAAAATGCAGAAAGAAAAAGGGAAAAGAGACAAAAAGAAAAGGTAACAGAAGCAAGATGTAAATGCAACAATAACAGTACAGACTAAAACGACAGCTAATGCGAGGTGCTCGATAGCCGTCCGCTTCTACAGACAGACGCGCTTTAAATGTATGGAGCGTGCGACTAACCAAGAACACACCCGCCTCTGCATATAAGCACGCTTCAGATGTGCTAATGAGACAGCTCTATTTTCAGGCCTTTGCAAAGGGGCCCAAACAGTGTTCTAAACACAAACCAACAAGGAGCTTAGACGAGACAAACATTGCCGTTTAAGCGGTTTTAGGCTAAATGCACTGTTTTATGTATTTATTGAAAAACAGTTGGAAATAGGGAGAATCGCACGCCATGAAAAAAAGAAAGAAAACAAAAAAACCCGCGATTGCTTTGTTTACGTTGAAACCATGGGTGAAATGACCCGAATGCCTCCAATGGAATTACCTATAAATGAGCGGGTTAAATGGTAATTTAAGGCTAAAAAGGTGGATTGCAGCTCACTTTGTGTGTCTGTGACGCTAACTAAATATGCACCAGTGAAGAGGAAAAGGAAATGAAACGAAAGCTTCTTACATAAGTTTATGGCATCATTCCTGCAATGGAGCCTTGATCTAAAAAAATATCATCGCTAAGCAAAAGAGTCTGTGAAAGTCTGTCTTGAGACTGTCAGGGCCATGAAATAAGCTGCTGGCAGTGAACACACATCTCCCTGATGCATGTAGTTTATTATTGGTGGCAGTGGCGGTCGTAACCTATTTAGCGCCCTGGGCGAACACTCCCTCTGCCCCCCCTCAGAATAAAGTATTCTGATTATGATTCTGATTGTTTCAGGATGACCTGCCATTATCCAATGACACATCTGCTTACCTGTATCTTTTGCTCGTTTCTCCTCCTCTTCTTTTCTCATTTTTATAAACTGAGCACCTGATGGCTTTGAACTTTTCTTGTCCATCTTCCATTGGTTTTAATTTTGCACTCCAGTATGAACACCCATCCCCCAACACAAGGATCACCACAACATAACCTAACAGACCTACACCTTAGTTCACAGATTCGATTTGTCTAGGGTTTATTTCTGGGATTTCACACAACCCAGGATTCAAATCGTGAATACATAATGGGCTTGGATTTACAGCATTATGATTGAAATATGCTCTATTTGGAAGCAGCCGGCCCCCTCCCCTTTCGACGGGTTGTGTGTGAGACTTTAAATCATCAAACTGTAAATTATAAATTTTAAATTGTTATTGATCCCTTTACCCCTGGTCCTAAAGTGTATATTTATTTTCTTACTCTTCCTATATATATTGTTTGTTTACTTGCACTGCTGTAAATGGAGCCTCGTCTTTCTAGATACTGTACTGTATGTAGCGGAGATGACAATAAAGTTTATTTTGACTTCAGCAGCAAGCAGACGCACTCTCGCGCTCACTTTTCGCGTATAGAATTTCGAAAAAACATCGGTGTAAATTATAAGTCTGTATCATAATGTCTGGTGTTTTCGTGTTTGTTGGTTTGTTTTTATTTTGTTTTATTTTGCGAGTTGGTTATTAGATGCTGCTCCAGCCAGCCAGAGAATCCCCCGCCGCCCCGCCCTCTCCTCCCTGAGCCGCAAGCAGCAGGCGCGGCTCGCAAACGGAGGGCACCCTTACTCCCAGCAAATGGGCGATAGAAAACCGATCGGTGCCTATGCCATTCCCAATATGCGCTGGCATGATGTTGAATTTTATTTTATTTTTTTGCCGATGCCCGTGATGCCGCCCCGGGCAACCGCCCGTGTCGCCCGTATCAAAAACCGCTACTGATTGGTGGTATCTGTCTCCACCTAGCGTCAACAGCTGCCAACCAGCTTCTACTGATAATTTGTTTTAAACGTTGACAGCTGTCCACTGCTGATTATATCAAAAAGAAATCTTACAATATGTCCTCAAATCCAAACACTTGAATTATAAATTTATACTTGATGTACTGACTTTTTATTTTATTTATTTATTTATTTTTTACCAAATTCCAGAACAAAATCCTAAACCTGAACTTCAGTGCTTCTGTTTTTAACAGGACTTTATAAATTTATAAGTCCATGAGTACAAGAGTTGTATCTTCTCTTGTAACTTGCAAGACTACGAATAAGCACGTTTCCCGTAATGTAGTACTATTGTTTTAGATCTTGAATAAGTCCTCTGCTTCCAGACAGGAGGAGTCATTAGTTATATTAATGGAGTAAAATCAATCATAAACATTTAATTAATTTATCCAAACAATCAAACAGTCATGCAACATAAACAGAGTCACATATATAACTAACGGCAATAGCCGAAGTCACTTTTTTGAGATTTTCAATTAATGAAGTTCCCTAATCTAAAATTATAACTTGCAAATGAAGTGAAAATGTCACTCAAGTGAAAATTGTATGTGATCTATTTTCTACTCTGACAAATTAAATGTACAAAAATAATGATGATGGTGATAATTTGAAGGCATAAAAGGATAAAAAACAAAATGAACTTAGAGTTATCTTTGGTAATTTAATTTCTATACCTTAAACTTGGCGGCGTGAATACAGCACAATAATTGAGTTGGCTGATGTAGTTGTCTGAAAACCACCTGAAGCTATGAAGTATAAAGGTGAGCTCAAGAACTGTATAAAGTATTCTTGGATGTGTTTGGG
Organism: Simochromis diagramma; assembly: GCF_900408965.1. NCBI lineage: Eukaryota > Metazoa > Chordata > Actinopteri > Cichliformes > Cichlidae > Simochromis > Simochromis diagramma. The sequence continues at coordinate 18,267 of NW_024386930.1, read as the reverse complement.
TGCGTGTGTTTGCATTATAAAGTTTGCTTTTTAAGACCCATTGGTAACACACTTTTGTATTACACAATCAGTCATCGGTGCCAATAGTATCTAGGGGAAGAGCCAGCAGGTGACCTGATTATCACAACCTTTTAAGGAAATATTGCAGTAGATTGTAACTAAATAAACTGTGACCTAGAAAGCATTTGTCCTTAAATGGAGCTACTAACACCAGGTTGATTTACCCGCCCCAATGAGAATTTATCAGCAGTAAAGGTGAGACAGTGAGCATAGACACATGGCATACATGGCATAGAGCCTGCAGATGCTACATGAGGGGTTAAAGTGTAACTGACAATAATATAAGAAGATAATCTGGAGTGGTTGCTCCTGTGTTTATATCAGTGTGCAGGACAGTGAAATAGCAAAACAGCAGGAAGATTCTGCCATTTTTCACCTTTTTAATTGGTGTAGCACAAAACAGCGGTAACCACAGTGTCTCTGCAGCGCAGGGAACACTGCTGGTTTTCATTCTAGCCATCCAGTCATCCAGTCATTCTCCAGCCCTCACCTTCAGGTGTGAGCAAACCTTTAATGACATTATTCTTTGCACGTTGTCACCAGAAGCATTTTTTAGTCTGTTTTAATGTGTCCACCTAAGGGTCCAAAGTAATTGAGCATGATTTATAAAGTGGTGGGAAAATCAATTTCACAGTTGTAGACAAAAAGGAAACCATAAAGTTCACCAATACTGCTCCATGAAACTGAATTTATTCTCAAAAATCTAAGTAAGCAGAATGCTAACTGGAAGACTGGAGGAAACGTTTTCTGTGTCAGACCCAGCTTAAGCCTTTCATCAGTCATCACAGAAAAATAAAGAAACAGTACTCATAAAGTTTATTGATGCTATTAAAAGGAAAAATTCCCTCAGTGTGGAGTGTCTAACATAACCTAATATTTATACAGGTACAGGTGTTTTCTAGTCAATTCTTTAGTCTCTGAACAGAGACACACCAAAGAGTCACAAGATAAATTTGAATCCTGTCTTTGAGATCTTTTGATTGTATTCTTAAATGCAAGAAAATCCTAACAATAATACTAAACCTTCCACCTATCAAACTTTCTTCTACTTGGCTGTGCCTCAAAGCCGAGAGTTGAACAGCAGGTGGGTGGAGCTGCTGTTTCTGAAATAACTCTATTAGGCGTTGTTGGGTTTCACATATATTGACTTGATTATTTGAAACTGTTAAATATAAGCATCCACCAGTAAAAGAGAAAGAATAGACTGTAACAGGAAGAACAGTGCTGCTTCCTAGAATTGGGAATGCTGGCATATTAATCCAGCTAACTCTTCAGCTGCCTGTACTGAAGGAATGACTGTGAGCGCATTTCCACAAACAACCTTTATTTGTCACATACACAATTATGCAGAGTACAACATGTAGTGAAATTCGGCTGTGTCTGAAGAAGTCGAACTTCAGACATAGGAGTGCCATTCCAGGCACAAAGGTGCGAGAAAAGGAAATAAAATTAATGATCTTTTTTGATTTGTGAAAATAAACCTCACAAATAATATTACAGAGAAGAATTTGCCTGAAATCTGATTTTCATACAACTGAAAATAAATTGAAACCTTTATACTCAAATGATGTATGTGTGTGTAATTGTATTTTAAATTCTAATTACATTTACCCAGTTTAAATCTAATCAAATAAGACAAAAAGTACTAATAAACCCAGTGTTACATAGGTCGTGCATTTACTAAGCAGTTACCCTTGGCACACTGATGCATGTGACCAATATCACTAACATTACATCAGCGTTTTTAATCTCCTTGCTCTTCCTCTGTTATTGTGGGAAAGGTTACACAAAAGTGCTGAGCATGCGCAGATGTAACAGTTTCCACACAAACGTCATTAAAAAAAGAGGATCGGATAACAAGACTTTTATGTCAAAAGTCAGTCACGGACCAACTAAATCACGTAGCAGCCGTGGAAGGTGGAAAAATAACTATTATGGGGATAATGAAGAACTTCAGATTCTAGCAGCTTTATAACCGTGAAGAAATATTAAAATGATTAAAAAAGAAAGCTAATTTACAGAGCAAGGAGAGCGGCTCGTTTCACACTCACGGCACAAATAACACCGATAACCACACCTTTGTGTTCAAGTTTACCTTCTATAACCCAACAAGATGAAAAACGATCAGAATGCGTTTAATAAGAACAATAGCAAAGCAAAGAAAGAAGAAAAAACGAAATAAAGAAATTAAACATTTTAGCTTAGTTTTATTTTGCTTGATTTTCTGGAGAAGAGCCATATGTTGCAGGCAGTGGTGTTCAGTGTGAAGGCTAAAGTGTCTTTTCTTCTCATTCAGTTGTTGCGCAAATACAGTAAGAATGCGAAGAAAAAAAGGTTTAAAAGCTTCTGACCCGCCTCTGACCCTTTATGGAGCTTATTACATAATCACATTTCTGTCTCATAGACTCCTCCCACCACACAGAGGCAGATGCTTTTAAAAACACAGATTTTCCAGCCTTCTTCCTCATCTGTAGCTTTTTGTCGGAAAGAAGTCGCAATGTTTTTCACGCTGTTTTCAGCAACCACCTGGACTTTGCTGGTCCTGCTTTTCACGCTGATATTACTGTGAGTATTCCTCGACTACTGTTTTGCAAGACAATCGAGCCCTTATCTTATGTCGCGGTCAAACCACCCGTACGTGGAGTTTTGTTTCTCCTGTATTCCCTTTGTTTTAATGTCCAACTGACGATTTCAGATTTTCTCTGTTTTGTGACACAGGTACGGATTATGGCCATATCGGTTCTTCAAAAAGCTGGGGATACCTGGACCGAGGCCCCTGCCTTATATTGGAACGATGCTGGGCATAAGAAAGGTACGCACAGAAACCAAACTCACCTTAGAGACTGGGATATGAGGAGCTGACTGATTTGATCTTGAAGAAGTGAGAAGGACATATTTAATGTCCTTATCAATCGTCACTATCACTGACCTGCCTGAGCTTTCTGTGTGTTTTTGAATACACATGTCCTACTCAGTGGCTTATTGACTCTAAAAAAACATTTTCCTTCTTGCAGGGATTTCCTGGTTTTGATCTAGAGTGTCATGCCAAGTATGGTGACGTCTGGGGGTGAGTATTTACTTCATCAACCAGGAAGTTCACTCATGTGAGCCATGCAATCCCCCCCCCCCCCCCCCCCCCCCACACACACACACACACAAACACACAAAATAAATAAATATACAAAAATTCTGAATTCATTCATGTCATTAATGCTGTGGCCTAAAGCAACTAAAAAACAAAACAAGAAAATGCCTTAAACAATTAGCCATGAATTGTGTTATTGTAAACGGCTGTTTTCTTTTTTGCAGGTTGTACGATGGACGAACGCCGTTGTTAATGGTGGCCGACCCTGAGATTGTTAAAACCGTGATGGTGAAGGAGTGCTACTCTGTGTTCACCAACCGCAGGGTAAGAAGCTCCTCTTTCTATTTCATGAAACCTTTGGACGTCCTGCCACTCTCCATAGAACGTAAAATGTTAGCAAAACATAGGTACAAATACTTTTTCACTTTTTTACATTAACTAAATTGCTAGCAGTGATTTCCAAAGCAACTTGGGAAATGCTGTAGTTTATAGTGTCAGGCTGATGTGTTTAGGAAAACAACAGCAGCACTACAGGGAAAGACTGTTACCACATGAAATGTAAATGAAGTAATATTAAAATCCAAGAGGCTGGACTTGCAGTAGTTCTCTGTGCTTTACACAAAGAGTTACACTTTTATTACTCAAGGGTTACATCAGCCAACACAGCAGCTGAAGAACATGAAGCAAACCAGGAAACACACTTCACTGTTTCACATAAAAACTAGAGAACAAAAACAGATGTTTAAGATCTATCTCACTATGTATAACAGAATCAAAGGTAATTTTATGAAGGTTTTATGTATTTAAACCAATTCAAATCATCACATTATTGTTTCTGGGACTGCTTCCTGTACAGCTGAGTTTAAACAGAGTTGGTGAATATATAAATTATCAGCATTGTACTAGTGAGTGGTGTACTTTGAAGCAGTTTTCTGACATGTTATTTAATCAATAATCATTAAGAAGTGGTAGTAGTTAAGATATTTTTAACAAAAAACAAAACATATTTCCCCGCATCTATATTATCAAACAAACCTGGATAAATATGACGGGTTACTGATTACATTTTACTCGAACCTCTTTGCACTGTAGTACTTATTTATGGTGATGTTGGTATTTGTTGTTTGTTTACTTTGTACTGTTGCATGTACCCATGTGTGTCGATCTATCCAAAGATTGTTCTATATGAACACTCAACATAGAGCCAACACAGAGAAAATACCAATTACATTACATTATATGTGCAAACTGATGAGGTAGATGTAAGCAAACATTGAGAGTTATTATTTCCTTTTCACAGGATACTGGTGTTTTCACTGGACCTATGGAAGACTCTGTCATAGTAGTCAAAGACGAAAGGTGGAAAAGAATTCGGAACACCGTGTCCCCATGCTTCACCAGTGGAAGACTGAAACAGGTTGATATATCTAAGTTCATTAACCACTTATATCCCAAAAAGTTTATTTTTCAATGGGTGAAAGGTGATGAAACATTTCCCCCACTGAAAACGCTACGTCCAGACGAACAGAATCAACTTTTCTGGATTTCATTACCTGGATGATTGAGTATGAGTCAAGACATAACCACTAATGTGATTAAACTATATAAAAAGTATTAAAAAAGCCAGCAGTTCCCAGAGATGTTCTTATTTTTTTCACAGACATTGTTAAAGTTTGTAAAATAGAGAAAACGAGTTTACAAAAAATTTACCAACATCATCAGTGTGTTTTGATCTGTTTTCTTTCTACATATCTGACAGACATTTAACATCTACAGAATATTAATAACATAATTTTCTTATTTTGTCTCCATTATATAAAAAAGGTTTTTCCCCTCGTTGCTCGCTATGCAGAACGACTTGTTGCAAAACTTGAGGAAATGAATTTGGATGAACCCATCACTGTCAAACAGTATGTTGTTAATCAGAAATATGCAAACATATTAAATTGTTCATCCTAAAATAAATAATGCACTGATCACTTGTCTTTTCCAACTCTAATAGGTTTGTGGCTCCTTACAGTTTAGACACTGTGACCAGTGCTTCTTTCAGTGTGGAGACAGACTCCATAAACAATCAGAATGATCCAGTTAATGTTCAAGCGCAGAAGCTCCTTAAATTAAAAATGTGGCTTTTGTTATTCATAAGTATGTCCTTCTTTTGACTTTTAAAAACTCATTCAATGTTTTGTTTTCAGAAAGCAAACTCAATAGTATCTGCAGGATGTCAAATTTTGCTTACCGGTATTTGGTCTGGTCTCCTTTCAGTGGCAGTTCCGTTTGGTAGACGTCTGGCAAAGTTCCTGAACATGGAACTCATACCCAGGGACAGTGTTGACTTTTTCTATAACCTCCTCAAGAAATTTAAAAACCAGCATCATGAAGACAAATCTGTAAGTATTAAATTTATAAAGGAACATCAACATTGTTGTGTCCATACACGTCATGTTGTCTTTTTGATGTCTCTATCTTGATTATTTTAAAGCCAGAAGCAGCTTTTGGGATACTGCATGTTCACTGGCAACCTGTCATTCACATAGTAGAGCATGCTTTATCCTCCTTTACAACTCTATTGGGGACCATAATTTAAAAAGTAAACCTATTGTTGATTGAAAAGGACATGAAACTAGTCACAGAGGCCATCAGCTCATCAGAAATGTTTACAGACATGAGAGACAAAGCTAGATGTATAGGTTTTCCACATACATCTAGCTTTGAAACCACAGGACTCGCTCCCTGTAAGCTACGGGAAAATAATTTAGGGCAAACCCTGAAATCATTTGCCATCTTTTATATACAGTCTATGCACACCGCAAACATTATTGATAATTTTCTTCTGCTGTTGACTCTCAATCATCCACATGTGAGCACATTTGAATATTGCCTTTTCTGATGCAGGCTCGAGCAGACTTCCTGCAGGTGTTGATCCAGAGTGAGATCCCAGAAAAGACGTATAAGAACGATGAAGAACAGCCAAGTAAAGGTATGTGTTTACCACAGAAGTAAGCTGAAAGAAGCTAGATTTTACCACTGCCTTAATCTAATTGTCAAACTTCAGTTCACAGTCCACTTTGACCCCCAGGTTTGTGACAGCTGGTTTAACACACTTGGCCAAGGTATCTAAATACACATTGGGGGTCTCAGTGGGGGTACCAAAAACCATGACCTCAGTCTTTTTATCATTGAATTTTAAAAAGTTAAGAGACGTCCAAGCCTTAATGTCATCAAAACACTGAAGTTATGGCTGTGTGGAGTATGTGCCTTCTTTCTTTAGAGGGACATAGATCTAACAGTCATCAGCATAAAAGTGGAACGCAATGCCGTGCTTTCTCAGTATAGAACCAAGAGGAAGCAGATATAAAGAGAAGAGGAGGGGGCCTAGAACTGAGCCCTGTAGGACCCCCCCCACACACACACACACACACACACACGAGGACCCGAGGTTGATGGAGCTTGACCACCCACAGGGGCAAGAAAGTTATAAGTATTAGATACTGATTTCTCTTAAGTAAGATCATGAAATGTTCTTTCCATAGGTTTGACTGAACATGAGATCCTTTCCCAGGCCTTGGTCTTCATCTTTGGAGGCTACGAGACCACCAGTACCACTCTAACTAACATCCTTTATAATCTGGCCACCAACCCTGATGTGTTGCAGACCTTACACAAAGAAATTGATGCTAAGCTGAAGAAAGATGTACAGTAATTCATCACATAATTTTTTGCCATTCTCGATTCAATGGTGGACACCATTTGCATATTTTGTTTTTATGTTTGCCTTCTTTATATTTTGTCTAGGCACCCATTTCATATGAAGAGCTGACCGGTCTACAGTACCTGGACCAAGTTATACTTGAATCAATGCGACTGATTCCCACTGCCCCTCGAATTGACAGGGTTTGCAAAAAAACTGTGCAAGTGAATGGACTCACCATCCCTGAAGGAACCACAATTGGGATTCCTGCGTGGGTGTTGCACAAAGACCCACGCTACTGGGACTCACCTGAGCTTTTCAGACCAGAGAGGTAAATGTACGTGTAGGTGTGTCATCACAAGGTTATGAAGAACCTGGTCATCCTGTAATTAGTGAAACCTGGGACATTATGCTTTGCTTTATCTTTGGTAGATCAATGAGGTGCCATATGTAGGTCCCTTCACTGATGTTCTCAGCGGTTCAATTGAGAGACAGCCAGATACGCATCCCAAAACCTCTGCAGTGTTGTCTGCAGCTGTTTTGAGTCATTATTATTCTGGAAGCTGGCTGGTTCCCTGAGACTGAGAGTGCTGCACTGTGGGACTGGTTTTCTTCAATGCTTTTTATCTAGTGTAGCTTCCACCTAAGTACTGATTTGATCATAGGTTTTTCCCTGCTGTAAGGGGACTGGCCAATGGGTCCCTAATCCCCGAACAAAGCTTTAGAAGTAATAGAATACTTTTGCCCTGACCTATGCCCTCGTACTCTTTACGTTGTAGGTCTACAGACTGCCTAAAAATCATGGCTCAATACAAAAATAATTATTTCACTTTACATATCTACAAGTTTGTTTGATCTGTATCTGCAGGTTCAGTAAAGACAACATGGAGGAGGTGAACCCATACGCGTACATGCCATTTGGACTCGGCCCTCGTAACTGCGTTGGGATGCGCTACGCCCTCCTCGTCATGAAGATGGTTATTGTCTGTCTCTTGCAGAAGTACACTTTGGAAACATGCAAAGAGACAATGGTGAGAGCAGCAAACCTCCAAATTCAGACTGTCATGGTACTCTGCTGTCCTGTCACTGATGTTACATCCATTTCTTTTCTTTTTTTTTAGATTCCACTTCGGTTTGACTGGAAGTTTCAGCCAGTTCAGCCTGTAAAACTCAAGTTTGTTCCCAGAAATAAGTAGTCTAAGAGGGAACATCTCCATCCAAATCTGATCAAACATGTTATTTTATGATTTTGCTTTAATGTGAGGGAACTGCTGCCAGGATGACATTGACCATGTAATTTCTTTTTTCAGCTGCTTTGTGATAAATCAAATGTATTTTAATTCATTTTTTATTGTGTTGAATGTTTAATCTGAGTTTTCTTAAATGTACACAAATAATAATGACGGTGATCATTTGAAGAAATAAAGTGGCATAAAAACAAAATGAAGTTAGAGTTATCTTTTGTAATTTATTTTTTATACCTTAAACTTGGCGGCGTGAATACAGCACAATAATTGAGTTGACTGATGTTGTTGTCTGAAAACCACCTGAAGCTATGAAGTATACAGGTGAGCTCAACATTGTGGTGTTCTTGGATGTGTTTGGGTGCGTGTGTGTTTGCATTATAAAGTTTCCTTTGTAAGACCCATCAGATACACACTTTTTATAAAAGATGTATTACACAATCAGTCATCGGTGCCAATAGTATCTAGGGGAAGAGCCAGCAGGTGACCTGATTATCACAACCTTTTAAGGAAATATTGCAGTAGATTGTAACTAAATAAACTGTGACCTTGAAAGCATCTACTTTTAAATGGAGCCACTGACACCAGGTTGATTTACCCACCCCAATGAGAATTTATCAGCAGCAAAGGTGAGACAGTGAGCATAAACACTTTCATCTTGTGTGCATACATGGCATAGAGTCTGCAGATGCTACATGAGGGGTTAAAGTGTAACTGCCAATAATATAAGAAGATAATCTGGAGTGGTTGCTCCTGTGTTTTCCACCTTTTCAATTGGTGTAGTGTGGAGGTATGTAATAACGACAGGAGAGGTCTCAGTGTCTCACTGCAACTTTATTAACTCACTCTCAGAACTTCACATACAGTAAGCAACAAAATTTCCACCCCAGCACTTCCCTTCAACTTGGGTGTGAGTGGAGCCACCTGGTGGTCCGCCACAGTAGCACAAACCCCCCCTAACCACAGTGTCTCTGCAGCACAGGGAACCCTGCTAGTTTTCATTCTAGGCATCCAGTCTGAAAAGCTCAAGCCCTCACCCTCAGGTGTGAGGTAACCTTTCATGACATCATTCTTTGCACGTTGTCACCAGAAGCATTTTTAAGTCTGTCTTAATGTGTCCACCTAAAGTAATTGAGCAGGATTTATGAAGTGGTGGGAAAATGTTCTAGAAAACATCAATATCACAGTTGTAGACAAAAAGGAAACCATAAAGTTCACCAATACTCCTCCACAAAACTGAATTTATCCTCAAAAATCCAAGTAAGCAGAATGCTAACTGGAAGACTGGAGGAAACTTCTTCTCTGTCAGACCCAGCTCAAGCCTTTCATCAGTCATCACAGAAAAATAAAGAAACAGTACTCATAAAGTTTACTGATGCTATTAAATTAAAATGCCCTCAGTGTGGAGTGTCTAACATAGCCTAATATTTATACCGGTACAGGTGGTTTCTAGTTAATTCTTTAGTCTCCAAATAGAGACGGACGATCTGATATCCTCGTGTTGGCGTTGTTCCCACATCATCATAATTAATGTTGTTCCAGGTTCAACATTGTGACGTCATTCCTTTGCGATTTCAAAATACCCGCCTTCGAGTATTTCGAAATACAAGTGAAGAAGCGAGAAACCGCCGCCTGTCCGCCGAATTTGAAGTCAATTCACCTGTCCGCCGAATTTGAAGTCAATTTAGGATACTTTTCTTTAATAAACGGTAAGCATTATACATATGTTCCTCACTTGGCTTGCTGTTTGTTTGCTAGTGATAGGCTACTTGACGACAGCATAAGCTAACCAGTGTTCTCTAGGCCAGCATTCGTGGCCCGGTGTTCTAGAATGTGACACAATTACATTCATATTGAAACATATGTGATAATTTTCTTTCTTTGTAGCATTTTTAAGATATGTGTTAGAACAGTCATTATGCTGTTTGGATTAGGAACCAATCATTTTTGCCAAATAGTTAACACAAACTTAGAACAACAATGAACAATTTTCAAGATTCTGATTTACAGAACAAACAAAAGTCACAAAAGGTTTCATTATTTAAGAGACAAGATCAAGTTTTTCACACAGGAATGAAATGACAGAATCCAGTGCAGCGGGGCCAAAGGTGTGTGTCAGCAAACTGAAGGTTGAGGAATCAGTCAGCTCATGTTTAAGGTTGTGTTGGATTTTGAGAAGAGTCTGTCTGTTATTACAAAGTAAGATTAACAATGTTACACCAATAACCCAAATACGGGGAAATGACAAATAATACCAAAAAAGATACAACTTTCATATTGTTTTACTAACTTACTTTGTCATATCAGCACTTGAATGGTCGATGCCTTTACAGACCATGTCTGTTGTGACATCGCAGGCCAATCTTCCGGCAAACCCGAGGGCTAGCTCCCCAGCCTCCTCTTCACTCAGAACACTAAACACTGTTACTTTAGTTTTGGCCTTCTTAGGCCTGTCAAGAATCATTGCGGGCAGTTTGGCTTTACGGCCCTAAAAAAGAAAAAGTGCAAACACCAAAAGAGCAGAGAGAGACACACACACACACACACACACACACACACACACACACACACACACACACACACAAACAAAGTTAAATGCTTTTGTTTACATGGTGTAATTGTGTATATGTTGCAGCAAATGCACAATTTCCAGCCACATTGTCACTTCATTGATACGAGTAACCCGGATTTATTTCAGGTGACATCAAAATCACGAAATGTATACCTACCCCAATCAAACCTCTGAAAACATGAACTGACATGTTCTCTGCGTTGATTCTGCGGTTGATCTCGTCTTCTGTTATTGTGTAGGTTTTCTTTTTTGAGCTTGGTACAGATAAGCGACCATGCACTCTGTAAACTGTACTAGTTCCTTCTGAATCAGTTTGGAATTCTGTATCTGCATCGATCCTGTAAACATCAGCAGCAGCAGCATTATCTGTACTCAGACTTGTGCCGTATACTTCTGTTTCTTTTTCTTTGTCTTCAGTCTGTGTACCTTCATCTCTTTCAGTCTGTGTACCTTCATCTCTGACTGTCAGTCTTCCTATCTCACTGTTACTTGTCGGTTTGCTGCAGATGTCCTCTCCCTTAGGAACTTTTCCTTTGTCATTCGCTGCCTGATGCTTTCCCTGATGACATTCTTCACTGGCTACTTCTATTGCTCCTCCTGTATAGCCACCTACTATGCTGCACAACTCCTTTCCCTCTGCTGTGCTGCACTGTGCTGTTACATAAAGAAGAATGATATAAACAGCACTATATCAATTTAATTGTGAAGAGAAATCCCCACAATACGACACAGTTATGTCTAAAATAGTTTTGTGTAAAAACTGGATCTTGAAACGTCCACTTTAATAACACAGTCCGGGTGTGCAAAGGCAAAATTACGAAAATTTTTTCACTTTAAACATTTTTGGACATTGTTTAGTTATATTGTGACTTACTCTCACAGAAGATACAGATGCCACAAACAGACTTTGAACAACGCATGTGCTTCTATGCACCACATTTCTGGCACTGCACCTGTGAATTTAAAAAAAAGAAGAAATAAACAAATAAAAAACAAATGAACAAAGTCCATTATATAAACAATCTATATGGCTAAGGACATGTCATAGCGTACCCGGTCTTTGGCTGCAATCACACACCAGCACTGACTGCACTTCCTAGTTCGATCTGCAAAATATAATTTGTTTAAGTACAAGTTACATTTTCCAATGTTAGAGAAAAAGAAGGCGGCTAATTTTATCTTTACCTATTGAGGAAAATAAGTAGTGGCAAAGTCGGGACCTGAGCTTTGGGATTTCAGTGTTGTACTCCTCCACGTGTGTTTTACCGTCAATGAGAGATTGGGCAAACTAATAATTGACAAAGAAGAAAAAAAAAAAGAAGAAAAAAAATTTGATTAACAAAGAAATGTTTTTTTTTTTTTTTTAAAAAGCAACCAAAGCAAAGCATTGCTGCTGAAATGGTTCAATCTACCAAAAAAAAATTGAGATTTTACCATCCTGCCTCTAAGGCTTTAAAAACTGAATAGGCAAAAATGTAAACATTACTTATATAGGTTAAAGCTATAGTTTTCAGTACCATGACGACATGCACTCCACATGAGTTCCCATCCTGTTGATGTGGGTGGCTCACATGTGACAAAGTCAAATTCAAATTCAAATTTCAAATTCAAATTCAAATTTTATTTGTCACGTACACAGTCATACACAGTACGATATGTAGTGAAATGCTTGGACAACTGCTCGTGACCTAAAGAAAACAAAAAAAAGGAAAGGCTATGAATAAAATAGGAAATAAATATGAAAAATTAAAAAGGGTAAATTTAACTAGGAAGGAATAAAATATAAATTAAGGTTAAAAATGAAATAACTGTACAACACAAATTAGAATGAAGGGTAAATTTAACTGGGAAGAATAAGATAAAATATATAAATTAAAGTTGAAAATAAAATAACTGTACAACAAAATACACAATATAGAACTATATAAGAATGTATGAAGAAATCTAAATATAAATAATATATACACAATAACAGCAGCTGTACAAGTATTAACCGGAAATGAAGAATATAGTGACCAGTGTTGTGCAAAAACAAAGTCCAGAAAGTCCAGTGTGTGTGTAAGAACTGTATGTGTGGGTCAGTACTGTGTGGTGGTGTGATTGAGAGACCGTATCGCCTGCGGGAAGAAGCTCCTCCTCAGTCTCTCTGTGTTGGTCTTCAGGGAGCGGAATCGCTTTCCTGACCTCAACAGAGAGAACAGTCCGTTGTTGGGATGGCTGAGGTCCTTCACGATCTTCCTGGCCTTGGTCCAGCACCGCCTGCTGTAGATTGAGTGCAGGTCAGGGAGCTCGGAGCGGATGGTGCGCTCTCCAGTGCAGCCTCTTGCTGAAGCAAATGAGCTGAGAGATCACAGTTATTATAAATAAAAAGCATATAGAGAAATCAATAACCACGTTCGGTAATGATTTCAATTAAATTAAATATGTTATGTTAAATATGTTAATTAATTACCTCCAGTTTTTCAACACCGCACTTTTTCTGACCTCCGACTCCCCAAATGAATTCATATAGACTATGGTCCTCTTGGGTATGTCACAAAACTGTTTTGTAAAAAGATGGATATGGTAGGCTTGGGCCTTGAGCTTTCCTAATGAGGGTGTCAGTTTTGGCCGGCAGTCATAGGTTCTGTCCAATAATATGACGCGAGACTGGAGTAAAAGACATCCATGGATTGGCACTTTATTAAAGAAGGAGCATGATAGTGATGGCCCGCTTGAAGCTGACGCTCCGGTGCGTGTGTCGAAAAAAACAACACACTGGTTCAGAAGCACTGTGTCGAGGCTTGCTTCGTTTGCCAAAAGTCACGTGACCAGTGACGTCCGAAGCTTCATTACGCACGTAACTGCTTCGGTACCTGATTCAAACGGATATAAGGAAGTGAATCATCCACGGGATTCGTGGAGTGTGTTGATGGTGACAGATAGCGACGAGGTGATCGTTCCACTGACAGATATGGAGCCAGCGAGGAAGAGAGGACGTTCTGGCGTGTGGGAATATTTTGAGTTGATTTTGCTCAATTCATTTTATCTGCCGAAGTGAAAAACTTGAAATGTCCAAAATCATGTTTTCATAATGTAAATATCATTACAGCATATGACTTTAGGAACACTTCCACGTGAATTAAAGCTAATGAAGACTACAAAAATGTATTTGACACTATACGTACATTACATTGCTACACAGTTTAGAAAATCATTTTGTTTATTGTTTTTAGGTGATAGTCTGCAGGACCCAGGAATACCTGCATATCTACCAACTTGCAGTGTAGTTCCTGCACTCCACAGCCTCTTCTGTTCCATGCAAGTGGATTTTCTCCAGGGCAGGAGAAACTATTTCTAAGAAAGAAACAGACTCAGCCAGCGCACAGTAACACTAATCCTCTTTTTAAATGTAAATAACAAAAGGGCTACCTTACATTGATCATGTTTTTACTTTGCAAGTTCTTGATTAGGGGTGGGTTTTGATTATCGCCTTTCTGATTACAATCCATGCTAAATTGAATAAATTTATATTGATTCATTAAAATCCTGTGTCGATTTGTAAATTAACGTTATTATGCCTGAAACGCCAGCATCTCAGGTTAAACCTCACAACATGTCGTCAAACACCATACAGCTAAAACAGTAACTGCGAGCAGGTTTACGGATTCTGCATACAAACGTGAACACAGAGCGCGGACCCGACACGTCAGAATCAGATTTTGATGTGTCGTCGGGTCCGCGCTGTGTTTGCCTCTTTTTTTTTCGCTGGCTTCTGCAGCTGCAGGTTTCATAACTCTCTGTTTACATCTCTAATTAAGTCTCACATGTGTCAGCTTTCTTTTAATAGATACGAAATTATGGATATATACTGTTAAATGATCAGAATTGTAATATTTCTGACTGAGGCAAAACTTTCCAGATTCCAATCAAATTGAATCGGATCCTGTATCGAATCAAAATGATTCTACAAATCAGTGACGATGCAGCCGTACTCGGCTCCCTAAGCATTTTCCCTTTCCAGTTCACAATCAATCCCACCCCTAGGTCAAAAATATGTATAGGACAATTGGCCTCATCTAATATTTTGTATGAACCTGTCCAGCTGTCCAGTGATTAAACGACAAGTAGATGGAGGCAGGACTTCACAGCAGGGGCATACTCCATAATGTGCTGTGCATTCTCATATGTATATTATATATATTGCTCACTTATTGTATTTACCAACATCAAGGAGTTATGAGCAAAGAAAGGCCACACCATAGTGCATGTTTAAATAGGGAAAGTTTATTGATCAAAATGTATTACGCAAATACGCATTACATTTTTTTCAGCCCCCCAATCGAGAAAACAAAACCAATTACATGTTCAAAGCAACGGAACGGTGGCCCAATATCAGAGAGAACTCCACTCTTGAGTGAGCAGTGATAATTGAGCAGTCCGTTTTATTTTGCAGATTCAAGCTGCTCTTTAAAATTTTCACCACCAGATGTCACCGGAGAAGACTGTGTTGAAAAGCTTCGAGTAATGAACCGTTTTTCAATACAAGCTTCAGTGCTTCGGAAAGCTTCATTTGGCCATCACTAGAGCATGATAACAGCACAAACACTAACTACAACTAAACAAAATGGCTTCCTTTTATACTCTACCTTTTCAGGTGAGCATCTGGAATAGCCCAAGTATGGGGGTTAACTAATCAAAATGAACACATAACCCTCCACACAAACAAACATACAATAACATCAAAGCACATCACAAACATATACATATTTCCAACACATACTATAAACAAACCAATAACATAAGCTTCACCCATTTCTATCTAAATTAAAACCCTCTTTAACCATACTCCCTAACCCGGCACACTGGTCTGCTCCAAGAGCTCTTAAACAGGTGATTGAGCTGCTTTCACTCTTTTGCTCCACATCCTGCAAGAAGCAACCAGGACAGGTGAGTACCTTTAAAAGTTCTCATTTCACATATGTTTAGGTTATTGATAAGTGATTAACTGCAAGCAGCTCTAACTAGTGATGGGCAGATGAAGCTTCATGAAGCACTGAAGCTTTTCATCCAATTGGTTCATCCCAGTGCAAAGCTTCTTGAAGCTTCATTTGCTCTAGCAGGACACCTACTGGACGTAAAAATATTAGTTGGCATGAATTTGAAGAGTGTGGCCTTTTGCACACAGCCTGTAAATGTCAACAACAAAAGGAGTGTGTAAAACATCTATATTGTAGTGATGGCAGTATACTTTGTATATTTATACTGGCAGTATGGAAAATGATCATTTGGAAATGCTTAAAATGGAAATGATCATTTACTGTGAGGTGAGGTGTGGTTGGGGTGTGGACAGTGGTTGTGCTTTTGTAACGTTGAGGTATGGACAGCTACACACTGAGGCTTTGAGCCTCAGTCCTGCCTGTTCACATTTTACTCTGTAAAAACTAAATTTCCACTGCTTTTATGACCTTTTTAGTGGGGAGAACATAGCTAGGATTTAATGATTTAACAAATCTTTTAAATCCTTTGTCCTCCACAATGCTAAATGGCTGGGAGTCCTCAATCACCATGCTAACCAGGTCTTCATCTATTGGAGATTGTTCTCCTGAGGAAAGACAATAAAGACAAAGCACAAATATAAATATCACACACGTAACTTATTACAGTTGTATAATATTGTTATATCATTTAGTAACATTACAGCATGCTATATTATCATGACATTCGATGGCTCACCTGGTCTTGCTCCACAATCTGTGTTCCCCTTATTCTCATGCAAAGCTCTGTAGTGTCTAAGCATGGATGAGGTGTTGTTGTTATATCCCAGCTCCCTGGCACATAGCAAACACTTCACCTTGTACAAAAGTAAAGCCGCTTAACATAAATTGTATTGCACCATCAGTATTATGAAAATACATCTTCTGTAGAAATTTACATACCTTGTTGGGAGGAATAAAATCAAAATGTTCCCACACAGGGGAGGACATCCTCCTCTTCTTAGCTGGCTCTATTCTCTCCTGACTTTCTCTCCTCAGAATCAGAATCAGAAAGGGTTTTATTGCCAAATGTTGAGCGGGTTTACAACATTAGGAAATTGCTGCGGTGCTTCAGTGCAAACATACTGTTATAGTTATATACTCTCATAAACCTCCAAACTGTCTCCAAACTCTCACTAACCGCAACTCTCCATCAAACACCTACATTTTGAATGAAGTCT
Source organism: Simochromis diagramma (assembly GCF_900408965.1). Classification (NCBI taxonomy): domain Eukaryota; kingdom Metazoa; phylum Chordata; class Actinopteri; order Cichliformes; family Cichlidae; genus Simochromis; species Simochromis diagramma. The sequence goes on along the minus strand of NW_024386930.1, from coordinate 1,419 downwards.
GAGGGGTTTATATCTGTCATAGCTCGCGGCAAAGTTCGAACCACTTCATGAACCAGTCACGTGGTACAGCCGGGCAGCGAGGCTTCGGACATCATCATTTTCAGCTCCTCCCATAAATGAAGCAAGCCTCGATACGCGCATCGCGGAAACGCCCCCTCCATTACTCGACACAAGCTTCGAAGCCTCGATACAGAACGTCACATCACTAGCTCTAACTTTGGCTCTTCTCCGACACAGGTAGGATGGCCAGTCCCACTGTCTCTTTTCTGTTACAAGCTGTCAATTTAATCGTATGTCAAATAACCTAATAAAAGACTCCATAAGAACTAATGTGTTTTCTTTATTACCCTATTTTAAATTCCCAATCCAACAATTTATTATTAACAATACCAACCAGGTAATGAACCCCTGGTCTCCATTACATTTCCTCCCCCCTTCTCCTTAGACTACTGTACTTCAATCTTCATACATACGTGAAAGACAGTCTGCAACACAGTTAGATTTGCCTGGACGATACCGCACTGTGAAATCATAGGGTTGCAATGACAAATACCATCTCGCAACACGCATGTTGGTCTCCTTCATCTTGTGCAGCCACTGAAGGGCATGGTGGTCTGTCTCCAGGGTGAAATGTCTGCCTAGAAGATAGTACCTCAGTGACTCCACCGCCCACTTCATAGCAAGACACTCCTTTTCCACGGTGGAGTATCTAGACTCTCTGTCCTGAAGCTTTCTGCTGAGGAAAACAACCGGGCGCCTCACTCCCTCCACCTCCTGCAGCAGCACGGCTCCCAAGCCTACTCCAGAAGCATCTGTCTGCAGTGTGAAAGGCTGAGCAAAATCTGGGCTGTGTAGAACAGAATCACTTATGATGGCTGACTTAAGGTCAATGAAAGCTCTGTCACAGTCTTTTGTCCACTTGACCTTATTCGGCGCCGACGCTTTTGTCAAATCCGTGAGAGGAGCTGCCCTCTCTGCAAAGTGGGGGATGAATTTACTGTACCAGCCCACTAAGCCTATAAATGCCCGCACCTTCTTCTTGGTTGTAGGAACTGGATATGCATGGATTGCCTCCATTTTCCCCACCTGAGGCTTCACCTGTCCATGTCCAACCACATATCCAAGGTACTCCACCTGCCTCTGTGCGATCTTACACTTGTGAGGATTGATAGTAAGACCAGCAGATTTGATTAACTGTAGAACGCATCGCAGGTGAGCCACATGCTGCTCCCAGGTATGACTAAATATCACAACATCATCTAGGTATGCTGCAGCAAAGTCTGACACATCCCTCAAGACCTGGTCCATCAGCCGCCGAAACGTTGCTGGTGCCCCTTGGAGACCAAACGGCATCACCCTGAACTGAAACAGCCCAAACGGGTTTTGAAGGCCGTCAGTTCCTTTGCCTCTGGAGCTAGA
>NW_024386929.1:0-22705 GCF_900408965.1 Simochromis diagramma | reverse complement strand
CCGCCCCCACCCCCCCCCCCCGCCCCCCACCCTTCCCCCCCCCCCACCCCCCCTACTCCTTATCCACTTTAACCACACTTAACAACCAACCCCACACACCAGTGACCAGGGGTAACTTTGAGTCCAAGGTATGTGGCTGCAGTGTTGAACGCCTTGGGATATAAAGACAGACCCTGCACCCAACCCCCTTCACCCCAAAGCGATGGACTGGTGGAAGGTTGAAGAGGACGCTGGCCCCAGCAGCTAGCCATCCTTACCTCAGAACACCAACGGGACTGGGACTACCATCTTCCCCTTATCCTCATGCCACTACAGGTCGGCAGTGCAAGACTCACCCAATGTACGCCTGCCCTGCTCATGTTAGGGAGAGAGCTGAGAAACTCCTGCAGAGTTGGCTTTGGGAAGCCCCCGGACGCGCCAGAAGCACCACCAGGCCGAGACTACGCAAGGAAGCTGCAGGACGGGCTGGATTCTGCACATTCCTACGCCCGGGAGCAGCTGGCGAAGGCAGGCCTGCGCCAAAAGAGGAATTATGACATCACCACTAAGGGGAGGCACTTCCGTGCTGGGGAGCTGGTGTGGGTCTACAGCCCTAAGAGAAAGAAGGGACGGTGTCCTAAACTGGATAGCAGCTGGGTGGGGCCTTGCAGCGTCCTAGAGCGAGTGGGGGAGGTTGTTTACAGGGTGCAGTTGCCTCCTAGGGGGAGGATAGTAGCGCTGCACAGAGACCGGATGGCCCCCTACAGAGGGCAGTCCCTCCCCTCCTTTCCAGAGGGACGTGTACAGAGCATCCATGACCCTGCTCAGAGGGGCCCCCGACCGGGGCTGCGTTCCCCTCCCTCGGACTCTTCACCCCAAAGCCCCGACGCTCCGCGCCCACCTCAGGGGCTCAGGAGGTCAGGAGGGAACGTAGGCTACCACCCCGCCTCAGAGACTGTGTCGTTCCCTCGGGGACGAGGAACTTATTGCTGGGGGGCAGTGTAACGATGGTTAAGTGTTATTGTACATGTTGGTTATCTCTGCACACTGTTGTTGTTCCTTTAAGATTCATGTTTGGTTGTGCTGCAGGAAGTAGGGAGGGTGGTGTGGAGGAAGGGGAGGGGGGACCTGGGTTGTGTGTTGTGTGGGTGCCAGGCTGAAGAGAGGTGTAGCACGAGGGCGCTCTCCCCTGAGTTAGCAACCCGCTTGCTTATGTGCCGAATAAACGGACAAACTGAGACCCAACCGTCTGGTTCTTGTGAATGTTACAATATAATAAAATAATAAATACATACAAACCCAAATCTTGCTGTTTTAGCAGCATCGTACAGTCAACACAGTTCAACTCATGCTTGGTTTCAGTGAAGAAGTGAAGACCTTTGTCCACAGAGTTTTCAGCAGCTTAATTATGAGTCAGTTATTTGAAGAACTCTCTATATGAAATATCAATAAAACATGAAATATTGTCCTCAGCTGACAAACACAAGTAAAACTGCCATTGTCTTATTGCCTGTACGCGTCTGCACACAGTCTGAGAAAAGAAAATGTGATCATGTCAACATTATAAGAGGTAATCTTCATAATACATTAAAAATAATAATAATGCTGTATGGCAAAACTAGACAGTAACTTTAGTACATTAATAAACCAGCAGTTTCCTGTGGGTTAAATGTGTGACTAAAATGGAAACAGACAGAACATTTACTATAAAGTACATTTGTATTACCAGAATGAATGTATGTATAATGTGTTGTTACTTACCTGATACACACAAATGCACACTCGGTAAATTTCCCCCCACATTTATTCCCTCTGTGCTGTGAAACTCTGATCTGTATCGTCTTGACTCGTCTTTGCTCAGTTGAATCAGCATCATCATTTTTCCTCTGATCACCTTTTTCTGTCTGCGATGAAAGATTATCCTTGCGTCCTTGAACCATCTCAGGCTCTCCGATTCCTTTAACTTATATTTAAGTGACACAGTGAAGTTTGAGCCTGTTGCAGCGTACACACAATCATCCCGAGAGCCTTTGAAACAGAAAGATGGAGAAAGAGATTAGCCATGTTAGAAAGGCTCTGATTTCAATTTATAAAATTTGAAGGACATTATGTTATTTATACTAAATTCAGGGCTGTACCTAAACTTTGTTCCATCTACAGACTTCTTACAAATTTCCAAAGTAGCTGCCAAGAAATCACAATGCAGATAAAAAGTGTCAGACACTAACATTTAATTTCTGTGTTCATGAGCAACGCTGCTTTGCAAAGGTGTCCACATAGCATAGCTTGAGTTAGTACACAGCATGTAAACACATTTTCTGCATGTACAAATATCTTTGTGAGAATTTTCAAAATCTCCATGGAGATGTTATATCGTGTTTTAATTTGATAAATCATTGACAATCAGCTGATATTTCACAATCTTCTCAATAATGTCGACTACTTTAGAAGCTGACTACTTTTAGATTGACTGGAACTTTTTCAGATCACGATAATCATCATGACATTGCAAAGAAAACAAATATACTGTGAGTGTGCAGGTATGGTTTTGAAGAGGAGAGGCCTCGTCTGCTCTCATAGATAAAGAACAAAGCAAATGTGACACTTAGAACAAAGACTTGCTTCAGCAAATAACATATATAAATAAAATCTGTGATTATATAGTTGGAGATGTTGAAAAGGTAAGCAAGAACTGTCCTAATTTGGGTGATTATTAATAATTTAGACATAAAATATAAATGTATGTTTTTCCAAAATGACTTCTTCTTAAAATCTGATAATACAAACTGATTTTTGTTGTTGCCGCTACAGGGTCCTTTTCGTTTTTTCTTTCACTGTCAGAAGAAAGTAAATTAAATTAAATTGCATAAGAAAATTAATATCCCGTCATTATTTTGTAAAATTAAATGTGTATTTTATTTCAAATAAGTGAGAAACACTTCTGTGAGTGTCGTGTGGCAAATAAGGTATGTATTATTAATTTCAGGAGATTCGGGGTGTCCAATGAAGCAAGATTAATGGGTTATTGAGATAAGCTGAACCTGAGTCAGAGCTCAAACTCTGCATCATGTTGTCACTGAAATGTGTAAGTACTCCTGTTTGGACGTCTATGCAGAAAATGTTCAAATGTTCTCTGTTGTTGTTTTTTAATTACAGCCCAAAGCTGCTGACAGGTCTTTTTTAAATATTGCTTGAACTGCAACTATAAAAAGATGTAAGTGCTTTTTATGCAATTTTTGCAAAGATATGTGTGGAAGGAAACCATGACCTAGGACAAACTGATGGCATAAGATGTAAGTACAAGTCCTCCGGTTTGATATGCAAAAAAAATTATTGCGCTAACTTATGTGATTGCAGTTCTACAGGGATTTAAGAAAAAATATCCTAATTGAGGTTATAATTCATGCATGACAGGGTTAAATAACAATAATTACAATGACACACGTCATACATCTACAGTAACATTAAACGACCAGTGGGTGGCAGGGTATGGACACATCAGTGCCCAGTGTTGTGGTTTATGTACAAGTACACCATCAACCAGTATGTGTGCAAAGGGCTAAATGTGGCTTCTGACTTTCCTGTGCAATTCTTCATCACTACAGAGTTCTGCACATAATCTGAGATCGGATTATCTCTATATAATGTTTATACATTAATATTATATTATATGAAGAATTGCTGATGATTGCATTAAATATATTATTGTGCTAAACTGCATATGTTACAACGAAAACATGCAAACCTTCTTTATTAGCTGCAGCTTCAAATTTGAGCTGCAAAGTTGCTTTTCCCGCATTAACATCACCATAAGAACAATTTAGTTTATTTCAGCAGTGTTAAATTGACAGAGAGCACACAGTGTGTTAGGACGATTTGTAGGTCCAACATTTTTGTCTTTTGGAGACTTTCACTATATATAGAACATAAGAATATAAGCATGTGTGTGTCATCACAGCACGTATAAAAAGGTAGTTTCTGCACTGTCCTCTCATTTATGGCCATACCACCCTGAACACGCCTGATCCCGGAAGCTAAGCAGGGTTGGTCCTCGTCATTACTTGGAGTCCTGTAAGCTTTTTCACTTCAACACACAAACTTCAGAGGGCGCTGCTGCTCTCTCAGTGGAAAATACTGTTTCTCTTTTCTTCACCTGGTAGTGGTTTTGAAATAATGAACTGTGAGGCGAGAGAAAAAGAGTAAAATAGTTTATTTTATCAGTAAAGATCAACAGAAGGCACGAATAACAGAATCCAAGGGCAGAAGTGAGACCAGTGTCAATATGTTATACAACCATGTGATCAGACAGCAAAATATACCTTTATGTCCATCTAGCTGCAGGAGTTCATGGGTAAATCCTTGGAAAGCTGAAGAAATACTTCAGCAGGACAAATCGCAAAAATATATCCATTTATAATAATACACCTTTATTCACACGTCGGAGCAATACACTCTACAAAATGCAGAAAACTATCCGAGGACATGAACTGTTGATGCGTTCATAAGGAAGGCCAAGCTTATTATTCACATTAGAGTATTACTGATTAAAAAATAGAAGCAGAACTTTTTGTCAAACAGAAGAGGAACACAAAACATTTCAAACAGATGTTTATGGGAGAATTCATAGGTCTGAAAATACAAGTCAGTCCCTTTCAAGCAGTTTAAAACAGAAACAGTAAAGGAATGCCATGGCTTTGAGATACTTTGGTTGTAATACAAATCCCAGAGTTCACAAGCAAGAGGACTACAGAGATGGCCATGCTATGCTATGCTAAATCACAACTGTTTAAAGGTAACATTTTAAAAAACCAAAAAGTAGAAAAAATGTTAAAAAAGTCAAAATATAAGTGTCATCACATTTTTACAAGGACAAGCTTTTCCACACAGACAAGTAGACGACAGTATTCCAGGAATAATCTAGTTTTTCCACATCTTTTAAAAATACTGTAACACATGAGTCTTTAATAAAAATGAGTCCATCAATGTTGATCAAATACTGATTAGCACTTGTTTAGACTGATCGTCTATATGGGTTCATTGACCTGCTCCATTATTGTGTGCACATTTAACCCAGTTTATACAGTCAGTGTACACAAACGAGGGGTCCTAAACACACCGTTTCATCTCAGCACTGAGGCTGGATAATGATTGTATTTTTTCCTGTTGTCTCACTCAGAGGTTCTGGGATGCTGCTGGTCACGATGGTGTTTAGATGAGTTATTTGAGTGTTGCAGGCCAGCTCACTACAGCTGCTGCTGCTGTTCCTGAGTGATCTGTAAACGAAGCTCCCCCTCCTCTGTTAAAATAAGCATAGACGACAGGTCAGAGGGAGAATCAGCTCAGTTCAGTTGTGTCAATACTGCGCCAAATCATAACAATAGTTGATGCGAGACACTTTATATTGTCAAGACCCTACAGCAATCCAAAGAAACAGAAAACCCCAACAATCATATGACCCCCTATGAGTAAGAGCTTTAGTGACAGTGAGAAGGAAAAACTCCCTTTAAGGAAGAAACCACCAGCTCAGGAAGGAGGAGCCATCAGCCGCCACCGGTTAGGGTGAGAGGAGGAAAACAGGACAAAAGACATCCTGTGTCTTCACATCACAATCATCTCTCATCATTTCTCGCAAAACCTGCTCATACTAAGACCCTGGCTTTGATGTGGTGTTGTCAGCTAAACAAAGATGAGCTAGAATCAAACTTCATCTGCTTTGCAATCAACGAAATCTAAAAGCTCAACACATCTTGGAGGTGTCACTCAGATTAAAAATAAATAAAAAATAAAAAGGAAATCAAATCCAGACCACAGACCGCCCAGTCACAAAAAAGGTCATTTCAGCAACACGTGATGATTTCTGACCATGTAGTAAAAGATAAACTGCTCAAAACATTAAAAACCTAATTTCCTTCTTTGACACAATAATTTGTGTGTCATCTGTAGCCTAATCCAGCATCACATGCTCAGACTGGTTTGTTTAATCCTAATGTCAATACTGCACTGTGAAATTCATTACAATGGCTAAACCTAAAGAAAAATGAACTTATTGTCTCAATACTCAAGGAAGGAAAGTTATTGAGCTTTCAGTGAAGTATACGCCCTGCCACCAAACACCAGCCAAAACAACCCAGCAACAAAATAAAAAGGAGATGACATTTTTGAAAAGAAATCTTACGGATTTTTTTAATCCGCTTTTTCCGTCTGGACTGGACACAGCAAATGACGACAACAAGGATTACCACCAAACAAATACAAATGCCTGATGGTGAAGAATAACAGCAAATCGTGTTTGACATGTTTAAGTGGGACTAGAAATAGACAAATGATGAGTTCATTGTGTGAAGTTTAATTCCTCCACATTTCATATAAGATGTGAAACATACCCACAGCGATCCAGATGCCACTGTGATCAGCTTCAGAATAAAACAACAGGAGCAGAAATTTATTTATTTGGAGATGAGTGGCAGGTGACGTGATAGCACATCATACTTGCACAACCCAGTGTCACTGACTTGACTACTCACAGGGCTTATAGCATTCTTGTTGAACAGGCTGACTGATCTCAGAGCTGACGGGGTTAGAAACATTGCAAGAGAAACTAGCATTTAGCACGTCTTCGGCTGGCCTTGTCAGCTCCTTGCCAGTCTCTTTTTCTGCCACAGGTTTATCATCCATAAACCATTTGATCTGAAAATTATTTTCACTCTGTAGACAAACAGACAATTAGTGGATTTAGTGGAAGGTTCAGAGTTTAAGTCTAGCATAAAAAGTTCAACCTCACCAAAATGAGAAATCTAATAATCTTTTCATACATTTTTGGTAATTTCCCAGCCTATATAATTAAATGATACATACATAGAGACCCAAGCCTCACTGAAACAACATCTCTGAGTAAATGCACACTGCAAACTACAGATTCTTCAACAGCTTAGTTATGAGTCAGTTATTGGTAGAGTACTCTAACTTAATTGTACCTGAAACAATAAATATTGTACTCACCTTAATAACATTTCAAGTAAAAGAGACATTTGTCTTATCACCTGCACACATCACTGTTACTTTGGGCTTCTGCACAGGGTCTGAGTACAGAAAATTTCTTTATGTCAACATTATATAAACTACTGCTGATAATGCTTTTCTACAATAACCAACACTGTTGATTGATAAGACTGAAAAGTGACGTCATAATAAAACCAAACACTCTTAATGACAAAGTATGACTAAAACAGCTTAGCACACTTGCTTGTTGTGATATAAGTAGTACAAACACAATAAATACACATATAATGTGTTTTACTTACCTAATACACACAAATGCACACTCGGTAAATTTCCCCCCACATTTGTTCCCTCTGCACTGTGAACCTCTGGTCTGTATTGTCCTGACTTGTCTTTGGTGAGTTGTGTCAGCTTTAGTGATCCAGTTGAATCAACATCATCATTTTTCCCTATGATCACCTGTTTCTGTCTTCTAAGAAAGATTACACTTGTGTCCTTGAACCATTTCAGGTTATCTGATTCCTTCAACTCATATCTAAGTGGCACAGTAAAGCTTGATCCTGTTGCAGCGTACACATCACAATCATCCTGAGAGCCTTTGAAACAGAAAAGAAGGTAAAAAATCTGATGAAAAAATTAGAACAAGAGGGAAGAGCATATATATATGTACATATATAAATATGTATATATGTCCAGTTATGGGCATAACGGCGTTACAAGTATTGGCTTTACTTTTTTCAGTAACGAGTAATCTAACTAATTACTATTTCTATCGTTACAACGCCGTGGCATCTTACTGAATGGAGAACACCTGATTGTTATGTAAATAATTTGAAATGGTTATTTTAAAAAGGGTAAAAGGTAAATGGATGCAATTAACTTTGATGTTTGCAAAACTTGTGCACGTGATTTTAAAATTGACAATTTTTATTTGCATTTAAAGTTATGAAATATGATTCAATAAACATGTTTGCTTTTTGTCTGATTTTAGATCAACTGTGTTAATACAATATGTCAAAATGAAAACATAACTGTAAATTCAGACATGTGAGGCTGTGCTGAAAAGAATGATATCAAACAAGGCAAATAAACAGTTTTTTAAAGGTGAAATGTAGAGGAAACATCAAAAGAAGCTAAAAATGGCCAATTATACCCTGGACCCCAGAGGGTTAAACTTTTTTTTAAAGTAATGCAATAGTTACTTTTCTAGTAATTAATTAGTTTTAGAATCATGTAGCTCAGTTACTAGTTACTACTTCAAAAAAGTAACTATAATTAATTACTTTTTCAAAGTAACTTGCCCAACACTGGTCTCAGCTGACTGTAGGTTTCCCCAACCAGAAAGCTCCAGGCAATCCAGGAGAGAAGGACGACCGCTGCCTAAGCGAAGACTCGTAGTGATCCTGTATGTGTCAGGAGTGTCGGAACAGTTGAGACGCATTTTTTCTAAACACTGAATCTTTGTGGGTTTCAAATCCCAAAACACGCTGCGCCAAAAATTGGTCCACCCAAGGATCAGGTCCCCCGACACAAACAGAGTAAGATAGTGTACGCTGTTAAGTGCCAGGAGGATTGCCAGGATTTATACATCGGAGAAACCAAACAACCTCTGGCAAAGAGGATGGCACAACACAGAAGAGCCACCTCGTTAGGCCAGGACTCTGCAGTCTATTTACACCTACAGGCCAGTGGACACTCTTTAAAGGATGAGGATGTTCACATCCTGGACAGGGAGGAATGCTGGTTTGAGCACGGCGTCAAGGAGGCCATTTACGTGAAAAGGGAAAGACCATCTCTGAATCGAGGAGGGGGCCTAAGGGTTCATCTTTCACCATCTTATCCCGACATGGACACACAGGGCGGCTGCTTTCTGTCCCAACAAAACAGTGTCTTTGTTTTGCTCTTTTTCTTGTGAAACAAGGCCCACACAGTCATGAGCTCCTTCTCAAAATCAAGAAAAGCAAACTGACTTTATCAATCACGGAAGAGCTATAAATTACACTGAGGGACTGCGGACTGCTTCGGAGGCACCTACATTCAGCGAGCCCTGCTACTAGATCTCGCACACAGATGGAACGTGTCAGGCGGTGCAAGAGGAAGAAGACGGGTAAGTGTGGAGGCATCCAGAGTAGGCTAGCAGCTAATTCACACAAACCCGCTATTTCCCCCATCGCACTGTCCAACGTGCTCTCCCTGGACAACAAGCTGGATCAACATAGAAGAGCCACCTCCACGGGACAAGACTCTGCAGTCCATCTGCATCTAAAGGTCAAAGGTCACTATTTTGAGCATGCCAATGTTCACATTTTGGACAGAGAGGACAGATGGTTTGAAAGGAGTGAAAGAAGCCATCTATGTCCACTGTGAGCGACCATCTTTAAACAGAGGCGGTGGTTTACAACACCAACTGTCTGCCATCTATAATCCAGTTTTGAGATCCCTTCCCAGGCGCCTTAACACCCATTCACAACCCGGGCCATCTAACCTCAGGAAATCACATGATAGGGTGGGGCCAGGTTTCACAATGAGCTCACCCGAAACCTTGGCTGTCACCTACACCTGTTTTAACACCTTGGATCATGTGATTAGGTAGGGGATCAATAGGGGGTCCATGACCCTCTTGAGGGTCTCCCCCAAAGGGCTTAAATCTGGGACTCTCCACCAATTGGTCTTAGAACTGAAGAAGCTTCTCATATGAGAGGTGAAACGTCTTCAAGAAACTTGAAGAAAATTTTCTTTCCCAGCTCCTTAGACTGCGATTACCCAGATGACTGAGAACCTTCACAGACAAACTGTCATTGCCTACATTTCAAAGTGCATCAGTGATGTCACAGAGACCAGGACTGTCACTGTCCGGGCCAATCAGAAACCATGGCTGGATGTGGTGAGCCTAAGAACAGCAAGGGCAAAGCCATCACGCTGCATCAGAGATGTGAAAAGGCAATCCTCCAAGAGGATTTTGCAAAGTTTCAGTGACAGCAGAGATACTTTAGTTCAGCAATTATTGCTACATTCTAGGTTTTTTGATGGTAAAGCACATTTCCACTGAGAGCCTCATAACGAAAAAAAAGAAATTGAAAAAGAAATAAAACTGCACGATCACTAAATCACATAGAACATCTGGCCAATCATAAGTGGCATCTTAAAGAACAATTTAGTTGACAAGTTAAAATGAACTTTTCCTTTAATAAAGCCTGAGGAATTAATAATGATTCATTAAATTGTATATGTACCCGTGGAGCCGTTGGCTAAGCAGCAGAGCAGAAACACAGCGGTGATAATGGAAGAAGAAGACATCTTCTTCACTCTTCTCATCACATTCAGGTCCAAACAGTTACTCAGTCCAAATGAGGGGTACATGAATATCCAAAGGCCTTCTAACGACGTGAAAAAATACAAAAGTGAGCAAAAATGAACAAAATGTATCAAACAAACAAAAACAGCTGCAAACAAAGCAGATGTGTTTTCGGGAAATTGTCGAGCCAATTGATGCAATCCAGACTGTCTAGCATGTTCTTAAGTTTCCCTTTTGGTTATCAACATATTATATTCCAACAGGAATATTGCCTCAATTTCTGGCTATAGAGAGTGAGGATGACGTCACCGAACACAGTAAATAGAAAGTGAAAGTAAAAAAAAACAAAAAAAAAAAACAAAAACGAAAAAACTAATTGAACAATAGACCAGACTGTGGTTAGAGCTGAAAATGTCTTTTATTTAAAGGAAGGAATTTACTGCGCAGCTCTCTCGCTCTCTCCCTTTCCGCTGTTATAAGTCAGCCCAGCTCACCCACTCTCTCTTCAGCTCCTCTTTATCACAGCAATCATGGATACTGACCGCGTTCGTCTTCGGGGTTCACAGCACACATGACGTTGATAGATTTGCATCGATTTCTTACACTCGCGTATTAAAAACAATGATTCTGTGATCACAAAGTTTAGACCCACCCAAAGCAGTGTGGATGTGGACGAGGCTTAAGTTGCAGTGAGGCTATCAGACAGCAGATGATGATTAATAAAGTCCATGTGATCCATTAAAAAAAAAGAAAAAAATCATGAATTAAAAAGATGAAAAAAAGATTTCTTCTGACTCGGGTGGAGGCGGTGTGATCCTGGGAACTTTGATTATCAAAGCGGAAGCGCCTGCGGACCCGATCCGCCCCCTGAACTGTCATTTCCAGGATCTGTTTGGGATCATCGTGGTGGCATGTTTTCAAAATGCCTTCATAAACATACTGAAGTATAAATTAAAAAAAAAAAAACATCTGGCCATTTAGACAGCTGTATAAAAGTTAGGATATTTCTTATGAAAGAAGCAGTGTCACTCTGGCAACTATTGATTACATATTTCACCGCGGATTCCTCGTTTTGCACTGATAGCAGTTTATTAACCTGGCAGCAGATCATCTCACACATGCCGTCTAAAGACAAAAACACAAAACATGCTGGTTAAAATGAACAAAAGTGGAAGTAAGTGAATAAAAGTCATATGATTGAATGAGTGAATGAATGAAACCAATTCTGCTTATAAAATAAGAGGAAGCAGAGTAACAACGTCTCTGTCTAAATGTGAAGGTTTTAATTGATTAATTAAAAAAATAAAAATAAAAAAGTTTTTTAGTTGCTTTTTGTCCAAGTTCTCTTCTGTGTTTGATTGTTTGTTTGTTTGTTTGTTTGTTTTTTTAAAGTACAAGTTCTCATCAGCATCGTTCCTCTTTTTTTCTGCCACTTGTGACACACCACACAAAGATTCTAGGTCTGACCAACTGTCTCAGCCGTGGGCAAATTCTGATTCATTCCTTCAATTTTGTTTAAATTGTAAATTGTTTTTTTGTTTCATCCTCTTCCCTGTTTTTATTTATGGTAGGCCTAATTAGTAGGGGTGCAACGATATTCGTATCGATATTGAACCGTTCGATACAGTGCTTTCGGTTCGGTACGCATATGTATCGAACAATACAACATTTGTAATTTATTTTATCAACTTTCCTTCTGACTATGCTGTCTGTGTTGAGCGCTCAGTGGATCTGCGCTCGACAGTGCAGCCTAGGCGGAGTAGTCGAACGCAGATTCACTGAGCGCTCAACACAGACAGCATCGTCAGAAGGAAGAGCGCAGGGCAAGCTAGCAAGACAGAAGTTAATCTCTCCTTGCAACATGGACCTCCCCCACCCTCATTCAGATCTGGCGTTTGGAATTATTTTGGTTTTCATGTGACGTATGACCCTGAAGGTAAGCGAGTCATGGACTAAAGTAAAACAGTATGTTGGATGTGCCATGCAATGCTCAATTACATGGGTGGGAACTAGTGTGTTAGCGCAGTTAGCTCGTTAACGTGTTGGCCGTCTAGCTCGTTAACGGAGATTTGCGTGTTGTGGCGTTAAGGTCATTTCAACGAGATTAACCTGAAAGCACTAGTGGGAACACAACAAATATGACTGCACATTTACGCCGACATCATCCTAGTGCAAAGACAAAAACAACAAGCATGCTACTAACTTTAGCCGAGTCATTTAGACAGCTGTTAGCACATGATTCTCCTTATGCTGCTGAGAATATAGCCCAGAAGAAGCGGTTAGTATAGCTTTTATTTCGGAAAGAGACATTTCTCTGTAATAAACTCTCTTTTCCAAAGATGAGTGATTCCTCAATCAGATACAGGGCTCGCAATATCGCTAGCCCGACGTCCCGGGGCTAGCGATTTTTTTCAGTCGGGCTACCAAAATCTATCTCTGCCCTGCCCGTCGGGCTATTGTAGTGTAGCCAGATGGGCTACTCGCCTTCCGTTTTTTTTTTTCTTCTCTCTCTCTCTCTCTCTCTCTCTCTCTCTCTCCTGCGCTCGTTCTTTTCGCCGCACAACTCGGTTAATTGGGAACCCACCTGCACATTGATTGCAGGGTGGCGCTAGCCCGTATAAAGCTAAGCCGATGTTTTGTTGGATTATTTCCTCCCGTGCATTTAGTGCAAAACAGCAGTAAACGCTGGCGTACTGATCAGCAAGAGCCGATTATATGACAGCTACAGGTATGCTCTCGCTTAACCTCCGATTCCCTCCGAATACTGGAATTTGTGTTAATATATTTTTTCGGCCTGTTGTAGCGCAGCAGTCTGTTTAATTCTGCCACTGCGGAGAGAGGTGTTCGTGTTACCCCCCCACCAATGAGAATATAGTGCCTCCGGTCCTGGGGTAAGCCGTTAGAACTACTTTTATTAGCATTCATAGCTATAAGAGTTTAAGGTTACATCTATCTGTTGTTTCAGGGTTTCACTGCTGTACTCACCTCTCCATGGCAAATCGCCCAACCTAAATTGGAAGAGTGAACTGCCTTCTCAGCCGCTGTTGTGAACTCCTCCTTGGTGGAGTCTGCTGTCTTGTCTTGTCTTATCTTGTTTTTGTTAAGTAGGCTTACCTTGTTTTGGGTTCGCCTGGTGTTCTATTTTACCCTGGACTGTTGCTCGTACCCACGCTTCTGTGATTGGGCTGAAGTGACTCTCTGCCCGAGTGTCGTGCTGGGACTCTAAATCGCCTGGGTGGCTGGTCTCAGCCGGTGGGGAGCCAGACCGGCCTACGCCTGAGAATAATTATTACCAGCCCGAGTGGTAGTTTGACCCGTGGGGAATAAGCCTTTCCTGTGTGTGTGTGTGTGTGTGTGTGATTTCTTTTATTAGAGTGTGTTTTAGTCTTTTTTATGATTTGTAGCGAGCCTGACGCTCAGTGTCCTCTTATTCTTTTAACATATTTTTCTGTGTTTTATTTCAGTGAAGGAGGACGAGCCAGTGGCCCTGGGACCTCAGGTGGTGAGTTGTTTTCACACTTTCTTTTGTACAGCACTGGGTGGTCTGCAGTGATTCTTTTTGTGTGATTTCCTTTTGGTTCCACGGCTGCTGGTAAGTCCAAGTTCCACGATGGTTTTATTTTTACTGTAGGACACTGTCAATAATGATGCTACATCTTGACCTTTAATATTTTATTTATAAAATATTATTCATTTCTATAAATAAAACTGTTTTAATATTGGAAGCCAACCTGCCTCAGTGTGCATCCTTGAATCTGTGCGGTCTTCTTTTATTCCTTTTATCTATTTTCTTAAATATATTTCCTGGGGGTGCAATTCCCCTGGGTGGCTTTGTCAATTTATTTTGTTCATAACCCCGCCGACCACTTGGTCACAGTAGGAAGGAAAAATATATGTCAATGCTTTTGCATTCTTTCAGAAATGTAGCTGGGTAATTATGTCATTGGCATCGGTGAGCCGCTGTCAATATGTGACATATTGCAATCGCGTTTGAATTTGCGCTTGTTTTTTTGCTTTCACTTTGCAATCGCGCAAACTGTGTATAGAGAGCGACAGCACTGATCTGTGAGTGATGATAATTTGTGCACCAATTCCTCTGACATCGTCTTATTAATCATTAGCTTACTATGCAAACATGACAAGTGAAATCTCACGCAGCAAGCTTAAACATGTGAGAGGTTGATCACGCAGAGAATGGCTGAGCGTTATGTGAGTGCGTGTGTAAAAGCAGCATGATATATATATATTTCAGTTCTGCTGAGCCAAATAAGACAGGTCAGGGTGAAGAAGTGACAGCCAAAGAAAAGCTTACCACAAAACGGAGAAGTTATGACAAATCAGACTATAAGGCAAAAAGAAAGTGCAGCTTTATGGTTTCATGGACAAAAGAATTTCTGTGGCTGCAATATGACGAGCTAAATAACCAGGGCTGCACATAAGTGGTCCGCAGGTGCGCATTCGCTGTCAAAATAAAAAACACGCACAAGGGTTAGGGTTAAATTTAAAAACTGTACTTTTGAGTTAAAATATATATTTATAATTTTAATAAATGACAAATTAAAAAGGCATGAACATTTTTTTTGTATCGAAAAAATATCGAACCGTGACACCAAAGTATCGAACCGAACCGAACCGTGAATTTTGTGTATCGTTGCACCCCTACTAATTAGTTGGTTATCGCTGATATTCAGAAACATGAACAGTGACTCTGTCAGTATTTGCAGGTGTCCACAAGGTGGCACCATTCCATACACATGTACATGGTACAAATTCTGGTCCTTACAGTAATATTACGGTAATAATGAATGAAATATCAGTTTATTTTAATATATGCGGCAGAACCGGCTCTCTGTTTAAATTTTTTTTAATTATAACATATTATAGGCATCCTGCACAGATCACATGACTTCATCATTAAGGCCAGACAGTGATGATAATGTTATTTTCTGTTGTGTCTCTTCAGATCTCAGTGTGCCCAGGTGCCAGGTTGTGGGACGCTGCTGTTTTCAGCCTCTTTGTTGGTGTTGACAGCTGGCTGCTGCTGGTAGCGATGCTCATAATAACGAGGCTTTTCCTGTTCTTCATCAGTCCACTGCAAATAAAGCTCCCTCAAATCTGTTAAAATAAGGACAGATGAAAGATCAGACCTGGAGAATCACCGGTCATCTCCTAATGTTTTCAGACAGGATTGTGTCAGCTACACAAGGATAAATAGAAAGAATTAGATCTCCTTTGTAGTCAATATACTGTAGACAGCTCAATGGTAAACTGACACATTCTTATATAGTGCTTTAAACAGCACAGAAAAAGCACTTTTTTCTATTTCTAAGTGCTTTCTATCTAACATTCACACTGAGATGAATGCATCGGGAGCAACTGATCTCAAAGCTCCAAGTGTATTTGATGTCAGCTAATCTATGCTAATGCCACTGCTATTTGTGTAACTAATAATGGTATTTTATTTTTAATCTTGTCTTAAGACAGTCATTACATCAGCAGAGCAGGTTTAAATCTGTCTGAACTACTTTGTGGAGTCTATCTACATCAGAAATGAATGCGCAGGAGGCAGGTGTGAACCTACAAGGAGCAGAGATAGTGGCGGCAGATGAGATTCAGTACATGGGACCTTTGAGCTTTGTAGAATCCCTACCCTGCTCATTTAAAAACCTTTCATTTAATTCATGTTGTTTAAATTGGTTGTTGGTGGTTTTATTAAAAATATAGTTCTTCTGAATTATTCAAAACGTTTAACCAATTTGCTTATATCGACACACCGTAAGTGACACAATTTAAACAAGCAGCATAAAATATTGCGAAGCCCAGATATAATTTTTAGCATAATCCAACACCAGATGTCCAACCTGCATCGTTATTAATAATAATGATATGCTGTCAAGAAATCAAACGAAATAAGTCAACTCATGGTCCCACAAACATTAAACAACTAGGAGTGTGAGTTATGCTAACTTTTTACACTGCAAGTAAAACTGACATTTGTCTTATTGACTGACAGAAGCGAGGCTGCCATATCGCACCATCGGCCCCTCTGGCCACCACCAGTAGGCGGTAGGGTAAAGTGTCTTGCCCAAGGACACAACGGCCAGGACAGAGAGCCCGGGGATCGAACCGGCGACCTTCCGGTTACAGATGCGCTTCCCAACCCCCCTGATCCACGGTCGCCCGTCAAGAAATAAACTTGATAATACATTAAAAAAATAATAATAATGCTGTATGGGAAAGCTAGACAGTAACTTTAGTATATCAATGAGCCAGCAGTTTTCTGTGGGTTAAATGTGTGACTAACATAGAAACAGACAGAACACTTGCTATAAAGTACATTTGTATTACCAAAATGAATGTATGTATAATGTGTTGTTACTTACCTAATACACACAAACGCACACTTTGTAAATTTCCCCCCACATTTATTCCCTCTGTGCTGTGAATCTCTGGTCTGTATCGTCCTGACTTGTCTTCATCCAGTTGAATCAGCATCATCATTTTTCCCTCTGATCACCTTTTTCTGTCTGCGATGAAAGATTATCCTTGCGTCCTTGAACCATCTCAGGCTCTCTGATGCCTTTAACTTATATTTAAGTGACACAGTGAAGTTTGAGCCTGTTGCAGCGTACACACAATCATCCTGAGAGCCTTTGAAACAGAAAGATGAGATTAGCCATGTTAGAAAGGCTCTGAACGATTGTATGTCAATTTATAACATTTGAAGGACATTATGTTATTTATACTAAATTCAGGGCTGTACCTAAACTTTGTTCCATCTACAGACTTCTTACAAATTTCCAAAGTAGCTGCCAAGAAATCACGATGCAGATAAAAAGTGTCAGACACTAACATTTAATTCTGTGTTCATGAGCAACGCTGCTTTGCAAAGGTGTCCACATTGCATAGCTTGAGTTAGTACACAGCATGTAAACACATTTTCTGCATGTACAAATATCTTTGTGAGAATTTTCAAAATCTCCATGGAGATGTTATATCGTGTTTTAATTTGATAAATCATTGACAATCAGCTGATATTTCACAATCTTCTCAATAATGTCGACTACTTTAGAAGCTGACTACTTTTAGATTGACTGGAACTTTTTCAGATCACGATAATCATCATGACACTGCAAAGAAAACAAATACACCTTTGCATGGTGGTGTGGGAACACAAACATCAAAAATCCTGTTTGTATAGACATGTTAAAATGCATGATTTGAACCTTTTAAATATATATATATATGAGAAAAAGAAACTTGTTGCCCACAGCAGCTCAATGTGGCTAACACTAGAATTCACCAGCTGACACCTCATCCTCATTTAGGTTTGACAGCGTCTCTAGTTGGTAATGGCAGATGCCTGAGCAGGAACTGAGGCTGCAGTTTGGAGAAGCCCTCAGAGGAGACTGATGGCCCATCCCCAAGAAGCACTGATGACTGTCTGCTACAAAGGTCGAAGACTTTAACTGGTAGGCAGGTTTAAGATGACGAGCGGCTCGTGACCTCAATCAGGTTGTCAGGGATTGCACTGAATGAAGTGCCAGCATTATTGAATGTGCCAACAAACATGAAAAAGGAACGCCAGCAAAAGAGATCAGAAGAAAGTGCAGATGATGAGAAAACTTGATGAAAGAGTGAGGGAACCTGAATCAGGTAGTGACTTGGTCGGGGTCTGAACAGAGGCTCTGGCGGTGAAGCATGCTGGGAATTTTTAGGCAGGAGATAATTGCTGACAGCTAAAGGCTTAAGGGTGAGTTTAACTTAAGCTGGAAGATGCAGACGGGTTACCAGGCTGGCTAGTTTGCTTCATTTGAGTAAGGTACAGGGACTACTGATTGATTCCATAACAAATAAAGGTGATGTTTTCAGTTTTGGAGGTACTGGTTGAATTTGAAAGGTTACTTAAAGGAGGGGGGGGGTTATATATACAGAACACGAAGGGGGGGTGTCAAGGTGTAGTCCTGCTCCTGGTGGTATAGTGGTATGGCCCTAAGCGAGAGAGCCACTACATAAAAGGCCTATATATATATTATTGTGCTAAACTGCATATGTTACAACAAAAACATGCAAACCTTCTTTATTAGCTGCAGCTTCAAATTTGAGCTGCAAAATTGCTTTTCCCGCAGTAACATCACCATAAGAACACGTTAGTTTATTTCCGCAGTGTTAAAGAGCACGCAGTGTGTTAGGACGATTTGTAGGTCAAACATTTTTGTCTTTTGGAGACTTTCACTTATATATAGAACATAAGAATATAAGCATGTGTGTGTCATCACAGCACGTATAAAAAGGTAGTTTCTGCACTGTCCTCTCATTTATGGCCATACCACCCTGAACACACCTGATCCTGGAAGCTAAGCAGGGTTGGTCCTCGTCAGTACTTGGAGTCCTGTAAGCTTTTTCACTTCAACACACAAACTGCAGAGGGCGCTGCTGCTCTCTCAGTGGAAAATACTGTTTCTCTTTTCTTCACCTGGTAGTGGTTTTGAAATAATGAACTGTGAGGCGAGAGAAAAGAGTAAAATACTTTATTTAATACTTTATTGTCAATATGTTATAGAACCATGTGATCAGATAGCAAAATATACCTTCTGGTACCATCTAGCTGCAGGAGTTCATGGGTAAATCCTTGGAAAGCTGAAGAAATACTTCAGCAGGACAAATCGCAGCCTTTTGCAAAAATATATCCATATATAATTATACACTTTTTCCACACATGGCAAAACTATCCGAGGACATGAACTGTTGATGCGTTCATAAGGAAGGCCAAGCTTATTATTCACATTAGAGTATTACTGATTAAAAAAATAGAAGCAGAACTTTTTGTCAAACAGAAGAGGAACACAAAACATTTCAAACAGATGTTTATGGGAGAATTCATAGGTCTGAAAATACAAGTCAGTCCCTTTCAAGCAGTTTAAAACAGAAACAGTAAAGGAATGCCATGGCTTTGAGATACTTTGGTTGTAATACAAATCCCAGAGTTCACAAGCAAGAGGACTACAGAGATGGCCATGCTATGCTATGCTAAATCACAACTGTTTAAAGGTAACATTTTAAAAAACCAAAAAGTAGAAAAAATGTTAAAAAAGTCAAAATATAAGTGTCATCACATTTTTACAAGGACAAGCTTTTCCACACAGACAAGTAGACGACAGTATTCCAGGAATAATCTAGTTTTTTCCACATCTTTTAAAAATACTGTAACACATGAGTCTTTAATAAAAATGAGTCCATCAATGTTGATCAAATACTGATTAGCACTTGTTTAGACTGATCGTCTATATGGGTTCATTGACCTGCTCCATTATTGTGTGCACATTTAACCCAGTTTATACAGTCAGTGTACACAAACGAGGGGTCCTAAACACACCGTTTCATCTCAGCACTGAGGCTGGATAATGATTGTATTTTTTCCTGTTGTCTCACTCAGAGGTTCTGGGATGCTGCTGGTCACGATGGCGTTTAGATGAGTTATTTGAGTGTTGCAGGCCAGCTCACTACAGCTGCTGCTGCTGTTCCTGAGTGATCTGCAAACGAAGCTCCCCCTCCTCTGTTAAAATAAGCATAGACGACAGGTCAGAGGGAGAATCAGCTCAGTTCAGTTGTGTCAATACTGCGCCAAATCATAACAATAGTTGATGCGAGACACTTTATATTGTCAAGACCCTACAGTAATCCAAAGAAACAGAAAACCCCAACAATCATATGCGTACCCTATAAGTAAGAGCTTTAGTGACAGTGAGAAGGAAAAACTCCCTTTAAAGAAGAAACCACCAGCTCAGGAAGGAGGAGCCATCAGCCGCCACCGGTTAGGGTGAGAGGAGGGAAACAGGACAAAAGACATCCTGTGTCTTCACATCACAATCATCTCTCATCATTTCTGGCAAAACCTGCTCATACTAAGACCCTGGCTTTGATGTGGTGTTGTCAGCTAAACAAAGATGAGCTAGAATCAAACTTCATCTGCTTTGCAATCAACGAAATCTAAAAGCTCAACACATCTTGGAGGTGTCACTCAGATTAAAAATAAATAAAAAATAAAAAGGAAATCAAATCCAGACCACAGACCGCCCAGTCACAAAAAAGGTCATTTCTGCAACACGTGATGATTTCTGACCATGTAGTAAAAGATAAACTGCTCAAAACATTAAAAACCTAATTTCCTTCTTTGACACAATAATTTGTGTGTCATCTGTAGCCTAATCCAGCATCACATGCTCAGCCCGGTTTGTTCAGTCTTAATGTCAATACTGCACTGTGAAATTCATTACAATGGCTAAACCTAAAGAAAAATGAACTTATTGTCTCAATACTCAAGGAAGGAAAGTTATTGAGCTTTCAGTGAAGTATACGCCCTGCCACCAAACACCAGCCAAAACAACCCAGCAACAAAATAAAAAAGGAGACGACATTTTTGAAAAGAAATCTTACGGATTTTTTTAATCCGCTTTTTCCGTCTGGACTGGACACAGCAAATGACGACAACAAGGATTACCACCAAACAAATACAAATGCCTGATGGTGAAGAATAACAGCAAATCGTGTTTGACATGTTAAAGTGGGACTAGAAATAGACAAATGATGAGTTCATTGTGTGAAGTTTAATTCCTCCACATTTCATATAAGATGTGAAACATACCCACAGCGATCCAGATGCCACTGTGATCAGCTGCAGAATAAAACAACAGGAGCAGAAATGTATTTATTTGGAGATGAGTGACAGGTGACATGATATCACATCATACTTGCACAACCCAGTGTCACTGACTTGACTACTCACAGGGCTTATAGCATTCTTGTTGAACAGGCTGACTGATCTCAGAGCTGACGGGGTTAGAAACATTGCAAGAGAAACGAGCATTTAGCACGTCTTCGGCTGGCCTTGTCAGCTCCTTGCCAGTCTCTTTTTCTGCCACAGGTTTATCACCCATAAACCATTTGATCTGAAAATTATTTTCACTCTGTAGACAAACAGACAATTAGTGGATTTAGTGGAAGGTTCAGATTTTAAGTCTAACATAAAAAGTTCAACCTCACCAAAATTAGAAATATAATAATCTTTTCATACATTTTTGGTCATTTCATTTTTGGATCAAGATGTCTAAACTTGGACTATTTTATAACCTCCTCATATAAAACAGAACAGCTGCTCACAGCAGCTCAGCGAGGCTGAAATAACGAAAACTTTGTCTCCAAACTTACAATTATTGGTTCAACTCTTTGAAAAATATTCTGACCTGAAACCTGAAATGTAAATGAAACAAACTCATAGTTGTCCTCACCTGACCAGCATTGCAAGTAAAGCTGACTGAGTCAGAGTCTGTACACGTCATCGTCACGCTGGGCTTCTGCACACGGTCTGAGGTAACAAAATGTAATAAATAACATTATATGAACTTCTGCTAATGATGTATTAATAAAAATAAATAAATAAAACTTGCAAAACCAAACTGAACAGTGACTTTATATTAATATCAAACATTTTCTGTTGACAAAAATGTAAAAATTAAACAGCTTCTGATCCATCAACACACTTGTTATGAAATATATTTGCATATTTACATAACCAGAAAAATGTATGTATAATATGTTGTTACTTACTTAATACACACAAATGCACACTCGGTAAGTTTCCCCCCACATTTATTCCCTCTGTGTTGTGAACCTCTGGTTTGTATCGTCCTGACTTGTCTTTGGTGAGTTGTGTCAGCTTTAGTGATCCAGTTGAATCAACATCATCATTTTTCCCTATGGTCACCTGTTTCTGTCTGCGATAAAAGATTACACTTGTGTCCTTGATCCATTTCAGGTTATCTGATTCCTTCAACTCATATCTAAGTGGCACAGTTAAGCTTGATCCTGTTGCAGCGTACACACAATCACCCTGAGAGCCTGAAAGACAAAGAAATAAAGAGGAATTTCATGACAAATTAAGAATAGTCATGCTAGTCATCAAATTTGAAGGAAATTATTATTTTTTACTTCTTGGTGTTTTTTTTTTTTTATGTTTAAAAGGTGAATGAAAACCTGGTGTCAAGAAGAAACAAAAGTGCAAAAACATGCATGCTCAATCATCCAGGTAATGCCAAAAAGTTGATTCTGTTCATGTGGACGTAGCGTTTTGTTTGGGAGAAATGTTTCGTCACTCATCCAAGTGACTTCTTCAGTCTCAGCCAGTGATGATACTTACGGCATTACTTACTTCCAATAACAAGTAATCTAACTAATTACTATTCCTATCGTCGTAACGCCGTTACAGTTACTAACAAGGAAACGCGGTTCGTTTCTATTTTTCAACAAACAGATGGTTGAAGCTGTGTTCAGCTTACCGCAGTTTATATCAGTTGCACGGAAGTAGCTGTAAGTAAGTAATCTGGACTCTACAGCTTTAAGCAGCTGTGCGCGCGCCGCAGAAACGGTATCACG
>NW_024386928.1:0-58436 GCF_900408965.1 Simochromis diagramma | reverse complement strand
CACAGGCCGTACAGCGGGATGTTGAAAAAGTCCATTCAATAGAAAATCAACAGTCACAGCTGGATTCAAAGGCTTGAGCTCTGTGTGACATGGTTACCTGTCAGCATCTACAGGGGGATTCAAATATGAAGGAAACATGAAGGTGGTGCATTAGAAAAACTGCTGCTTTCAAGCAGAGCAACAAACTGTTTGAACTGATCCAACTTTATTAACACAGACAAAGATTTGTGCATCAGCTGCTGTAACATTTGTAATGAGCATTAATATTAATAAGTGTGAGTGAACAGAGCTGCTGCAGCAGTGAAACTCTCACTGACTGATGTCACGTGAGGCCTTGTTGGCTCGTTGTTAGTTCGCTGCACTGAAACAGGAAAATCCAGCTGTTAGTCATAATGTTTGTGTTTGTAAAGCACTTTATAACTGAGGACAGTGTGGAGGAGAGTCTGTGTGAGTCAGCTGCACCAGTGCTTCATGCTTTGGTCTTTGTAACATCAAGTCGTCCCTGTAGACTGCTTTTAGTTTCAGTGTCCTTATTTTGCCCTCAGTTATTGGTTCTCACTGTCTCCAGATCAGGTTCAAACACAGAGGAGATCAGGGCTTTGCAGCTGCTCCTAAACTGTGGAACAAAGACCCGCGCAACATTAGAGACCTTCAACACCCTCCATCCTCTTCCTCTTCTCCTTATCCCAGCTAACACAGAGAGACACTCACAGCACACAGAGAGGAGTGTGGGGGGAAAGGCCCCACTCAGGTGGTGGAAATGACCTCAGGAACTTGTTGCTGTGAGGCAACAATGATCAGCACCACCATGCTGTTTGTTTCACTCATGGTTTCTCATCTTATCTTTGTTTTAATCTGTTGAATTATTTCAGGACTTTGACTCCTTTAAATGTGCATCACTTTGGTCAGCAGCTGTTTCAGTAACACTTTATAACACCACCTGCAAATAAGGCTCAAGCAGCCTGTAGTTACCTGGAAGTTTGTGTAACAAGTAGGTTTGTACAGGAAGAATAAAATAATTACACTGTCAGTACATTTAAGTACAGCTCAGTCATTTTAAGTGCTGGGTTATTTCATGGCAAATCTCAGAACAACAAACAATATTCCATCTTTGTACTTTCCGGGCCGCGGCTCATATTATGGAGCGACTCAGCCTTAGCCTAACATCCTGGTACTTTACAGCAAAGCACGCTAAGAAAGGAAATCCAGCCACACTGTAGCTGACTGTCTGCATTGTAATCAGGCTGCAATGTAGGGACGTGTCTACAAAGAAGCTCCAGCTGAAAGGATTACAGCAGGTTAGTGTGATGACAGATAGAGGTGGAAATGTACTGACATGGAAAGAGTGTGTTGAGAAGCTGGAAGAGTGACGTGTGAGCAGCAGCTTCATGACAAGAACAAGCTCTTCAGATGTGCAGAGAAGGTCAGGAGGAGCTGTTTCTGTGTGCATGCAAACAATGGTTGGTGCAGTACATGTATGAGGACAGAGAGACAGTGGGAAGGTTTGCAGCAGCAGGGAAAGATGGGTTCCTGCTGGGGCTGGGATTACATCAGAAATCCACTCTGAGCCCTTCTTGTCAGCAGTGCTGATGGACAGGCTGGCAGATGAGCTCAGGCAGGAGTCTCAGCAGCTCTGTTTGCTGAGGACATTGTGATCTGTAGTGAGAGCAGGAAGCAGGTGGGTGGAAGAGAGCCTGCAGAGGTGGAGGTATGCTCTGAAGAGAAGAGTGTGTGTGAAGAAGCTGGAGACACGACAGTGAAGATGAAGGAGTGGAGGTGGTGATGGTGGATCAGTTTAAAGACATGAAGTCCTCCATACAAAGCAGCAAAGTCCAAAAGAGGTGAAGTGACAGTGTAGCAGGATGGAGTGGGTGCACACATGTATCAGCTGTGATCTGTGACAGGAGGACAGCAGCTACAGCCAACATGAAGCTTTACAGCCTAGTGAGGCTGTGATGATGGAGACATGACACAAAGACAGGAGGCGACCTGGAGGTGGCAGAGTAGAAGATTTGAACAAGTGAGCAGAATAGAAAGGATGGAAATGAGTGGGTGACAGGGACAGCCTGAGCTGTCCCTGTCACCCACTTCATGTCACTTGCACATGGATCCTTGTAAGAAAGCTCATTGAAATGACTGAACAGGGCACGCTTGTTCTGATGTGCTGGGATTTGACCACAGCCTCCTCCAGGGTTCACTGACAATGGTCCAAAGAAGAGAAGCTGTCCAGTGAGCAGCAGCTCTGTGTGAAAATACCTGGTTGGTGTGGATGTTTCTAGCAGGAGAAGCAAATCTGACATCATCTCAAAGCAGTTCTTCAAACATGAAAATCACTTCACTGGATTCAAATCCACCAAGTCTGGATCCAATAGAGCAGCTGTGACTGTGATGGAAGTGGATATTTGCATCATGATGTGGAGATGACACATGTGCAGTAACTGTGTGACACTATCATGTTAACATGGTGAAAATGTGTCCTTGTTAAAACGATACTACAAAGAATGAAGCAGCTCTGAAGGAAAAAGGGCTCCAGCCCATCACTAACAAGGTGGACCTAATGAAGTGGCCAGGAAGTGTGGTAGTAATGGCTTGTTTGTAAAAGCCAAAAATCAAACACATGATTTTAGCTCTGTACGTTCCACTTTTTGGGTCTCAGATGATAAAGAAGCAGATTTATTTACATCTATAACTGCTTATTCAGCTCCTGGTGGTGGGAGGTGGATTCAGGCCGACGTTCATCAAACCTAAATGAATTATTTGTCCTAACAGTAAGAGGCCAAATGTATTAATGAGTGCTGGAAACCTCCATGTGTGTCTGCACAGGTGGAGATCACTGGAGAAGCTGAAAGCTTTGGTGCTTTTCTACTAGTTGGGACGACTCTGTGAAAATCTGCTGACAGTCTGAGCAAGTTTTTGGACTCTTGCTCACAAAGTAAAAGACATTTTACAAAGTGAACAGAAAAGAAACTTGTTCTGAGTGTGAGTGTTGTTGTGGATGCTGATGGATTGTTTCATGTTCTTCTGTTTCAAGTTGAATGAACAGCTCGTCTCCATGTTTATAAGCTCACATGATGCCTGTGCTCTCCACAGTTTGATCGTACGGATCAAAGTATCAGTGTGATTATCACTGTGTTCATTTCATAGGTAACATGTAAAGACAGCTGAACAGTGAAACGTCCATCATGCAGAAAATGACTGAAGCAGAAATTCAAATTCAAATTCAAATTCAAATTTTATTTGTCACGTACACAGTCATACACAGTACGATATGCAGTGAAATGCTTGGACAACTGCTCGTGACCCAAAGAAAACAAAAAAAGGAAAGGCTATGAATAAGATAGGAAATAAATATGAAAAATTAAAAAGAAAAATTAAAAAGGGTAAATTTAACTAGGAAGGAATAAAATATAAATTAAGGTTAAAAATGAAATAACTGTACAACACAAATTAGAATGAAGGGTAAATTTAACTGGGAAGAATAAGATAAAATATATAAATTAAAGTTGAAAATAAAATAACTGTACAACAAAATACACAATACACAATATAGAACTATATAAGAATGTATGAAGAAATCTAAATATAAATAAATATATACACAATAACAGCAGCTGTACAAGTATTAACCGGAAATGAAGAATATAGTGACCAGTGTTGTGCAAAAACAAAGTCCAGAAAGTCCAGTGTGTGTGTAAGAACCATTTGTGTGGGTCAGTACTGTGTGGTGGTGTGATTGAGAGACCGTATCGCCTGCGGGAAGAAGCTCCTCCTCAGTCTCTCTGTGTTGGTCTTCAGGGAGCGGAATCGCTTTCCTGACCTCAACAGAGAGAACAGTCTGTTGTTGGGATGGCTGAGGTCCTTCACGATCTTCCTGGCCTTGGTCCAGCACCGCCTGCTGTAGATTGAGTGCAGGTCAGGGAGCTCGGAACGGATGGTGCGCTCAGCTGACCGCACAACCCTCTGTAGAGCTCGTCTGTCCTGCATGGTGCTGTTCCCGAACCAGGTTAAGATGTTTCCCGCCAGGATGCTCTCTATGGTGCACGAGTAAAAGTTCCTGAGCACCTTGGAGGGCAGTTGGAAGTCTCTCAAGCGTCTGAGGTGGTAGAGACGCTGTCGGGCCTTTTTCACCACGGTGTTGATGTGACAGGACCATGACAGGTCCTGCGTGATGTGAACTCCGAGGTATTTGAAGCTGTCCACTCTCTCCACTGGGCACTCGTTGATGACGGGGGTCTGGTAGTTCCTCTCCTGCTTAGTGCTGAAGTCCACTATCAGCTCCTTTGTCTTACTGACGTTTAGAAGGAGGTTGTTCCTCTGGCACCAGTTCTCCAGATTCCTAATCTCCTTCAGGTAGGCCGTCTCGTTGTTATCAGAGATCAGGCCCACCACGACGGTGTCGTCAGCAAACTTGATGATGGTGGTGGAGCTGGTAGTGGCCACACAGTCATATGTGTACAAAGAGTACAGCAGGGGGCTCAGAACACACCCCTGGGGTGCTCCAGTGCTGAGAGTGGTGGAGGCTGAGACATGTCCGCCCATCCTTACTGCCTGTGGTCTGCCAGTTAGGAAGTTGGAGATCCACTGACACATAGATGAGCTGAGTCCCAGATGCTCCAGCTTGGTGGTGAGTGTGGAGGGAATTATGGTGTTAAATGCAGAGCTGTAGTCTATGAAGAGCATTTTAACATAATTCCCCCTTCTAGTGTCCAAGTGAGTGAGTGATGTGTGGAGGAGATGAGAGATGGCATCGTCTGTGGAACGATTTGGACGGTAAGCGAACTGTAGTGGGTCCAGTGTGTCTGGTAGTGAAGAAATGATGAAGTCTCTGACCAGGCGTTCAAAGCACTTCATCACTACTGAGGTGAGGGCTACAGGGCGATAGTCATTGAGAGAAGCAGGGTGGGGTTTCTTCGGGACAGGAACAATGATGGACTCTTTGAAGCATGTGGGGATCACCGACTGAGATAAAGAGATGTTGAATATCTCAGTGAACACAGGAGCTAGCTGGTATGCGCAGTCTCTTAGGATACGACCTGGGATGCCGTCTGGTCCTGCTGCTTTCCTGGTGTTCACTCTCTTGAAGGCTCTCCTTACTTCATGCTCGGAGATGACGAGCACGTTTCCGGTGCTGGCAGTATCTTCCTGTCTGCAGCCGTTAGCGCCGCTAACACTAGCATCGTTGGAGTCCTTAGCTGCAGCCTCGAAGCGAGCATAGAAAGTGTTCAGCTCGTCTGCCAGAGTCACGGCCGCGTTCGTCATACCGGTTGTTGGTGCTTTATAGTCCGTTATTGTCCTTAGTCCCCGCCACAGGCTCTTAGAGTCACTCTGTTGGAGTTGTGACTCTAGTTTCCTCCCGTAGCGCTGCTTCGCCTCTTTCACCGCCCTCCGCACGTTATATGACGCGGCTTTGTACGGGTCCATGTCCCCCGTCATGAGTCCCGTGTTGTAGGCAGCGGTGCGGGATCTCAGAGCGTCGCGGATGGTTTTATCCACCCACGGCTTCTGGTTGGGAAACGTTGGGAAACTTACTCAGTAATGACTTCGGCTGCTACGATACTGAAAATGATTCACAGACAATTTGCATCTTTCCTATAAAATACCTGAAGTTCAACCAGATTAAGACTCCATGATACGGCCCACAGCACAGGAAGTACAGGGTACTTGTTTCATTGTTTCCTGCAGAAACCTGACTTGTTGCCACCCATTGTAACACCCATATGGTCACAAAGGGTTAAAACACTGTGTGTGTGTGTGTGTGTGTGTGTGTGTGTACATGACTTCCTGCCACACAATATATGCTTACAACTGTTTAACCACATTTCCTAGTTATCCAAAGGTCATCTCCCCTCACCCGTATACGGCTTAACTTTAATGGTTCACCATATGCAAGCCCCTAAATGGCAGAGAGTGGACATCCTTCACCAGATGAGGAAACCAGAATCTCACATGGAATGTGCCTGCAGTTCAACAGCTACAGCTAATTACCTCCTCCAGCATCATAGATGTGGAGGAACTGAAGAATATCTAACCATGCAGCTTAAGGCACAGTTTACAAATTTAAGTAAAACAATGACAACATTTAACGATATGGCAGCCTCGCTTCTGTCAGTCTGCCCCAGGGCAGCTGTGGCTACAACTGTAGCTGCCTCCACCAGTGTGGGAGAGTGAGACTGAACAAATAGTGGAATTGTAAAGTGCTTTGGGTGCCTAGAAAAGCGCTATATAAATGCAATCCATTATTATTTCAACCTAACAACATCTTCCTCTCTTGATCCTGTTGGCACTAACCTCTGACTTTCAGCTCAACTTGAGCCTTTATTAGGATCATCTTCCACCTGTTGTAGACGGTGCATCTGTAGGTCTTTGTGTCCCAGTCTGTGGGGTGTTTCAGGGTCAGACTGAGGTCTCCAGTTTTCAGCAGGTTTCTCTGCATTTTAGTTCGTCCTCTGTAAGCCTGGTGCTGTTCTTCAGGCTGGTCAGAGCCGTTCTCATACACGTGGACCTTTTTGTTGTCTTTGTCCTTCCACTCCACTTTAGCATCTTTAGGCAGGTGAATTGTGTTGAAGGGCAGCTGGACAGACTCCACCCCTGGATCCACCTCCACCTGGAGGACTGAGAGAAAGAGGAGGAGTTTCTGTCAGAGCAGCAGAATGAACTTATTCCCTGGAATAGTAAAAGTCTGTATTTTGAGACTCTGAGTCTAACTGTGATTCAGTTATGAGAGTGCCCTTGTCACATTTGCATCTTGAAGCAATCGTGATGTTAATTAACAGTTATAATTAATTTTTATGAGAAAAGTGACAGAGTTGTGCTGAGTAAATCACATTATGACAGAAGCAGCATAATCTCCTCTGCAGATTCCATCATCTTTAAAGTTTACTGTTCACTTATATAAAGGAGAGCGGGGGTGTAATACCTGTATATTGTAGTTACTGTACAAATACAAAATGACCACAGCAGGGCCCGAAACCCAGTCTGAATAAACTAGTTCTTTTTTCAGTCCTCCTGTGTGTTAACTGGTTACTCACCTTTCTCTCCCATTTTAAGCTCCACTGGTTTTAACAGAAGATTCAGATGTTTGATCGTTTATGTTTAAAACGTGTTTAAGACACAAAAATGTGTTGTGTCTTCTATTCAGTTGTACAGCACTGACCTCTGACTTTCAGCTCCACCTTTCTCTTCAGCAGTACTCTTCCCTCCCTGCTGTAGACGGTGCAGGTGTAGGTGGTGTTGTCTCCATC
Organism: Simochromis diagramma; assembly: GCF_900408965.1. Taxonomy (NCBI): domain Eukaryota; kingdom Metazoa; phylum Chordata; class Actinopteri; order Cichliformes; family Cichlidae; genus Simochromis; species Simochromis diagramma. Next base: position 51,195 of record NW_024386928.1, on the reverse strand, counting down.
TGTGGGGTGTTTCAGGGTCAGACTGAGGTCTCCAGTTTTCAGCAGGTCTTCATTCATCTTCGTTCGGTCTCTGTAACGCTGGTCCTGTTCTCCAGGCTGGTCAGAGCCGTTCTCATACATGTGGACCTTCCTGTGTAAACTGTCCGTCCACCCCACCTCAGCGTCTTCAGGCAGGTGAACTTTGGCTTTACAGATCAGCTGGACAGACTCCACCCCTGAATCCACCTCCACCTGGGGGACTGAGAGGACAACAAAGCACAACATGAGCTGTTCAAATATTCAAGTAGAATCACATCAACCAGAGGTAAAAGCTGAATCAGCTGCTACATGTTGCTCCCATCTCTCTCCTCCCTGGATGCTTCTCTCTGTCTCTTTCATTCTTTCCTGTGGGATTGTTGCCCACTCTCTCTCTGACTGTGATACCATATAAATTTTCTGCAGACATAAAATAACTGTGATGGACACGTTATACAGTTACTGTGTGACTTCAAAGCTCAGTGGCTGTAATCTGATGGTAAATCATGTTCCATCTTGACTCCACCTGAGTCTCAGTCCTCAGGACCTCACACAGTCCCAGCAGCTTCTATCAGCAGAGTTCTCCCTGATATCACAAACATATTGATCCTCCTTCAGCCTCCTCTCATTCATCTGTTTCCACAGAGAAACATGCAAATACCAAACATCCGTCTTGTTTGATAAAACTCTCCTTTATTGGGTCTGCTGTTCTCTCAGTTGCTGATTTGCTGCTCTTATTATTATTAGTTATTAAAACAAACCGACTGCATGTTTGAATGCAAATTAGAAGTTAAAACATCCCATGTTTGTGAATGTATCATCAGCCCCACAGGTTTTAGTCACAAACTGACTTCTGTGCCTCTTTGGTAAACCCCACAGCAGCTTTTTGATGCCAAAACATGTTTTTACAGTGTTAGTTAAACTGTTAGTGAATCTGTCCCTTCATATCATAATGGCAGCACTGACCACTCATTTTATGTTTATTAGTTTTCTTGCATGAAATATGCTTAAAGTGAGGTTTGAATTTCAACCGATTAAGCTAAGTGTGAACATTTTATTTCCCCACTTGGAAAAAATAACCTCTGCTTATTACACAGAAACTCCAATAATAATTCAAATAATCAAAAACTATTGTTATATTTACATACAAACATTTCAAAAATTACTATTACCCTATCATAAATCCCCCTTATCCAGTATCCAACACGTGGAGCGACCTGCTGTGACCCTTTGGGATTTGGGAGCAGCTGAATATAGCTGTTATCACAGTGCAGTTTTGACTTGCTAGAAAATTCATTTTGAGTTTGAGCATATTTAGCTGATATGAGATATAAAAACATCAGCCTTATAAACCTAATTATTATCATAGTGGTCACTAGGAGAACCTCACAGGATCACACAGACAATGTAGTGAAACACTGTCACAGACTTGAATGATTTCTCACTGGAAACTTTGTTTATGACTGAAGCTTAGACCTGTGTACACACTCACACACAACATACCTTTTTTGAGTAATTTCCAAAGATATATTCCAACACCCACGAGGACAGCAGTAATCAGGACAGCCAGGAGAACCCAGGCCTCAGCAGGAAAAACGTACGGCTCTGTAAGAAACCAACGACATGATGAGGTCTACACGAGCACGACTACATTGGTCCAAAATAAAGCATCAGTCTGAGGTCCACATCATGTCTTTGTCCTGTCCTCCTTCTCTCACCCCAACCGGTCACAGCAGATGGCCGTCCCTCCCTGAGCCTGGTTCCTTCTGAGTTTTTTCTTCCCACTGTTGCAAAGTGCTTGCTCAAAGGGGGTCATGTGATTGTTGGGTCTTTCTCAGTACTATTGTAGGGTCTACATTGCAATATAATACACCTAGAGGTGACCGTTGTTGTGATTTGGTGCTAAAGAAATAAAATTGAATTGAAGGTTCTGTCAGGTCTGCTGCTGAGCTCATCCAATAGTTTTTACTGGTTAAAGAATTAGGTGAACAGGCTGATTGGTTACTATCTAAAAATATCAGCAGGAACAAACTGAAAGACCAATCAACATAGTATCAGACTGAAAAAAGAGGAGACACTGAGTCTTCATTATAACAGAGGATTTTTTATTTCTCCTAATCACAGGAGTCCCATTTTCACTCTAGTGTCACCGAAGCTTAAAAGACATAAGACAGAATTCAAAATCCTGCTCCTCACATACAAGGTCTTAAATAATCAGGCCCCATCTGATCTTAATGACCTTGTAGTACCATATCACCCTATTAGAGCACTTCGCTCTCGCTCTGCAGGCCTACTTGTTGTTCCTAGAGTATTTAAAAGTAGAATGGGAGGCAGAGCCTTCAGTTTTCAGGCCCCTCTTCTGTGGAACCAGCTTCCAGTTTGGATTCGGGAGACAGACACTATCTCTACTTTTAAGATTAGGCTTCAAACTTTCCTTTTTGACAAAGAATACACAACTCATGCACAATTACAAGCTGTATTTTTGGGGATTCATTTTTACTATGCAACAAACCCAATAACTCCAAATTGTTAATAAGCCTGAAACCTGAATGATCAACAAAGGAAATGTAAGTCTGAATCTCAAGGGACATGCACATGGATGTGTGTACAATCATTAGGCGACTAAAGGAAAAACTCAACAAATAAAATCTCCAAAAGTTGATTCTGTTCATCTGGACGTAGCGTTTTCAGTCAGAGAAACGTTTCATCATCTAAGTGACTTCTTCAGTCTCAGCTGACTGCAGGTTTCCCCAAATCTTATAAACTGTACATTTGCATAATGACTGAAACCAGCCCACTGAAGGAACAATGGGCTGGGAGGTCAGTTCCTTCATCATTAATATGCAAATTCTCATGACCATTGATCAACAACCACTGATCAAAGACCACTGATCAAAGACCACTGATCAATGGCCATGAGTACCATTCACAGACAGTTGGGGAATGGTTGCAATCGCAGAATTGTAAGATGCCGAAATAAATAAAAAAAAACAAACAAACAACACTCAAAAATATTTAGTATCCATGTAGCCACCTTTCTTTTCAAGGACCCTGAAAACCGTGGCCTTCTTGAATGCGGCTGACTTTTTTTCTGTACTATTGCTTGAAGAAAGTATCCTTTAGCAGTTTTGAAAATTTATTTTAAGTCCATCTTCAACATGAAATGATAATAGCAGCATAAACCAGTACACCTCCATCTTGTTGGTGTCTGACTCTCAGTGGTGCCCTTTATCGGTTCAGGATTCATCCACGAGCCCATCAAGATCCATCAAGATTGTTCTTTTCTCCTTCAGCCTCCCACCCACTCTAAAAAGGTGGCTCTCCCTCCCTGATCCTGGTTCTGTTGGAGGTTGCTTCATATTAAATTCTTCCTTCCCACTGTCACCAAATGCTGCTCAGTGGGGATCATCTGACAGTTGGTTTTCCTGCTAAAACTGTAAGATCTTTACATGTGTATAAAGGCTCTTATCTTCACTTTGTGTTAAATTACTCTTTGATTTTTACTGTTTTTGATTTTTAGAGTTCAACAAATTATGATTTTTTCTGTTTTACAAAGTTATCTGTCTGAAAACATGGGCTTTAAATTCAGGCAGACTTAGTGAAGACTAATATATAAAAGTTTGGCGTGTGCCACTGACCTTTGACCTGCAGCTGAACATCTGTCAGTCTGGGTTCTTCTCCCGTCACTCTGATGGTGCAGGTGTAGTTGCTGCTGTCAAAGATGTGGGGTTTCCTCAGAGTGAGGCTGAAGTCTCCAGTCTGCAGAGCGTCAGTCTTCATGGATGTTCGGTCTCTGTAACGCTGGTTTTGATCTGTCAGCTCGTCGTCTTCCTGCTGACGCTGGTGGACGGTTGGAGGATTGAGGTCGTAGCGGCTCCACACCACTGTGGTGGGTCCAGATACAAACGGGATGTGACAGGGCAGCAGGACTGACTCCGCCCCCTCGTACACCTGCAGGGTGAAGACTTGGTGGGACACTGTGAGGACACAGAGAGACCAACACAGCTACAACAGGCGACACAAAGGTTTTCTGCTTCATGTGCAGCAGCTAGCATGTATACACTCCCTTCACTGCTCTTCCCACAGTTCCTGTTTCTCTGCTGTCTGCTGAGAAGCCTGATAAAGTGTTAACCTCTGACCTCTGATCTGTAGCTACAGCAACGACCTCTGGCCTCATACCTGATTGTACAGCAAGTTTTTTAGCTTGTTGCTGACCTTTGACCTGCAGGTCTACTGTACTCAGTGTCCGTGTGTTTCCAAATGCAGTGATGGTGCAGGTGTAGGTGCCGCTGTCAGAGGTGATGGGGTTCCTCAGAGTAAGGCTGAAGTCTCCGGTCTGCAGAGAGTCCGTCTTCATGGATGTTCGGTCTCTGTAACGCTGGTTTTGGTCTCTCAGTTTATCTCCTGCCCGGCTACGCTGGTGGACAACTGGAGGATCGAGGTCACGGCGTGTCCACATCAGAGTGGGGTCCAGAGGTACAGAAGTGTCCTTGCAGAGCAGCAGGACAGACTCCACCCCCTCATACACCTCTAGACCCGAGGCATGCTGGGAAACTGAGGACAGAGACAGAAACATGAATCAGTCTAAACCTTTGGAGTCCACACAAACCTGTGAAAATATAAAACATCAGCCACACACTGTCCTAGGTTCAGAATGTTATTAGTTCTTATTAGAGCTGAACTGTTAAGGCCTTTACTCACCAGGCGTGTAACATTCATGCAAATATTTGGTGTGTTAAAATATTTTTCTGACTCTTTTTTTAATACATCTTTTCACATCAAACATGTTTCATGAAATTTTTGGGCTCAAACTCAATTTCTCTGATTTTTCGCATGCAAATAAACAGATCTGGTCAATCAGATCACTGCATTTCACAACAAGCTAATAGTAGAAAACATGCACTGGTACTAAATATCGATCCACCCATTCTCTTCCACTTATCCAGTTCAGAGTCACAGGGGGGCTGGAGTCTATCCCAGCTATCGTAGCGTAGACCATGGACAGGTCAGCAGTCTCAGGGATAACAGAAACAGACAACCATTCACACCTATGGACCATAAGAATCATCCAATAACCCAACCCCACTGACTGTGTGTGTCTTTGGACTGTGGGAGGAAAGCAGTGTAAATGGAGAAAACCCACACAAACATGATGAGAACAAACTCCACACAGAAAGGCCTCAGCCTGATCTTGAAGTCACCTTCTTACTGTGAGGCAACAGTGCTAACCACTGCACCACTGTGCTGCACCACATTAAAGCATTGAGAGATCATCACTGCAACATTAATCTGCAACAAAGTACATCCACCTTCTGAAGCAGCCTGGATAAATATTTATTTTAAATAAACTAAATGAACTCTATGGTCTCTGGTTATTTTACATCACATGGCTGCTTTTATATGTTGTGGTCGATGTAAACTTAAGCAAAGAATTGCAATCAGATTGTTTGATTTTAGGGGAAAGTGAAAAATCAAGAGAAATTCAAAAAATATAGAACAAGTAATAAAATTAAAAAAACACGTGCCAATTTTCAATTTTATCTGGAAAAACAAAAATTTATTATGATAAATGTCACAACAAGAATATTTCCTGATAAAAATGGAATCAAACATGAGATCAAATTGAAAATAAAATAAATTCAAAATCTCCTTAAAAATCCATTGTGAAAAATTGTGAACGCTACACCTCTTCGTCTCTTTCACTCAGTCAGAGGATGATCTTTGTATTAAGGTGGAGTATAAATGATTATGTTCACAAACAGATGTTACTAAGCTGCCCACTTATGTACAAACATAATATTTACATAATTCTTATCCCATGAAAATCACATCTGGAACAACAAAAATAAAAATAAGAGACTTTTTATCAAACCAACTGATCAGAAACATCGTTCTCAGAAGCTCGACTCTGCCTCGTCTCCTTTTGGATCAATAACTCTGAACATTAACTGGAAACAGTCACAGTTTTTACTTCTGAATGTTCAGAGGTGACTTTAAATGATCCTCAGCTGTGAAGATGTTCTTAACTTTGCTCGTTCTGAAACAGTGACGCTTCTCTGCTGGACTGATGTGATGAACTTTGTTCATAAAACAGGTTTTATTGTCTCTTTGTACCATCGTTACCGAGGACGATGGCGATTCATTTTTCATTTATGGTGAATATCACATCCACAGCTGACAGTTTACACACCTGAAACCAAAGTTTAACACATTTTAATCTTGTTTCAGTCGTTTTATAAATAACTTGAAGCTCAGTCTCTGAGAACAAAAACAGAGTCTTTGTAATTCTGTAAACCCTCGAGCATTGCATGTGTTGTTCATGCTGTCTGCACTGTGTGACTTCATCTGTCATATTTATACTTTTCTGTAAACTGTTTGTGTTCAATAAAGGTTAAAAACATTGAGGCTCTGACAGTAAACGTCCTGAAAGTGTTCTTAAAGCTGTGAAATGGAGCCGCAAACACTTGCACACAAGAAGAGATCCAGCTGTTTCCCAGCTTATTTATTCCTGATCTGTTTGTGATTCATGTGGCTTATTGTGACCTGATAAACTCTGTGTTCTTTATTTAAAATGATATATGAAATATCTCCTCAAAGCTCACATGTAACTGTAACTGTCATGGTCTGTGTGCAGGTGGGCAGGAAACGGACCAAACATGCAGACTCAAACTCAAAATGCAGCTTTATTTACAGACAGGACGATTACAAAAACTAAACTGGGAAATACTAAAGCTCACAGTAAAGTAAACACACAAGTAAACACAGGGAGGCGCACACAACTATGAGGGAGACACTGACCTACATACACAGACAGAGGGCAGAGACACAAGCAGGGATCCAATAAACTAAACTGAACAACCTGTAGAGCAGGGAAATTATTTTACTGCTATTGGTAAATAATCATCATCATTACCATTGCATTAATAATATAATCTGCAGCATTGATATTGCATTCAGAGGTTTAAACAGTGTGTGTGTCTTTCAGAAACACTAAGTTGCAGGAGTTGACAGGAAGTTGCAGAGAGTTTGCAGAACTGAAACCGAAAGTCATTCTGAGCAGGTTAGACGAGGCTATTTGAATTACTAGCTTATTCAAATTGTCTGTTATACTTTTATATTCTTTTACTAAGCTTTTAGTAGAGGTTCTTGATTAAAACATTTATTCAACATAGTACATGTAGTTTCAGTTAGGTTATTACACATAAGGATGAGCCTCTGGTCTGGTAAAAGGTCAGAAGTGCAACAGGTGAGATGAGAGAGCATTTGAGGACGACATAGACGCACACACTCAGTTAGAGAGAATCATTTATAGGTGGAAGTTTAATCATGTTTTGCTTGGGGTTGCAAAAAGAGCAGTTTGTCGCAGAACTGCTGCTGAGGTGTCAAGATGACAAGCGAGCATCCGGCAGTGACAGGAAGTACCGGCCATGAAGATAGAAGACAATGTTCTTTTAAACTGTGTTAAAAGTCATTGTGGTTTTGATTTGACGTATGTATGTATTCTGTCTGTGACGTATGAAGGGGCGTCATTAATTCAAACCCTGATGCTATAAAAATCTGTGTATGCTTTGATTAAGTGGAAGATTAATTCCTGTCTGCGTACAGAGTGGTCTTCCCACGCGTGTATTCATTAAAATCAATTGTTGGACCAAGATCTTCTGGACCTGGTTGTTTGTACTCTCCTTCCTCAATTATGTGAACCTTAACATTTGGGGGCTTCGTCCGGTGGTTGAGGAGGTGTAGGAGGTGTTGGAGGTGTAGACGGAGAAATTCGGTGGGCCGTTGTGGTCAGACAGGCAGGCGTGACCCGGCACCCAAACTGAGGGGACAGGCGCCTTTATAAAAGAGGTAGGCACAGGCCTGTTGATTTTATCCGAAGTGTGCTGAATTGGATGATAAAATTAAATGTCTATTCAGTAAAAGTTGCCGGTAAATGTCTGTTTTGATTTTGATGAGAATCTCATGACAGTACTGAGGATTTAAAGCAGTTGGACTGCTGAAAATGATTGAATGCGGTTGGACCGCGGAAGGATTTAATACGGTGGGACCGTTGAAAAGGATTTAAAGCAGTTGGACTGCTGAGTGAATTTAGTTTAATAGGTAATTGGTGAAGTGTTTGTGACAGTAAAGTCTCAATTGAATATACCGGTAAAGCCGGGCTTGGACATCAATAGAATTGCTGGTGTGATTTTATGGGGTGTTTTCAAAGTAATTAAAGTTTTTAGGACGGGAGCGGGGCTCCTAGGACTGCACCAAGTTCAGGGGTGGGAACCCCCTCCCTTTTCCAGACGTGGGAAAGGGTCCTCCGGCGTGAGGTTATCCCAGGTGGCACCTGCCAATGACTTGGGACCTTGGTTCAAAATAGCCACTGGTATCTACCAGTTTGTCGTCCGGGACGACGGGGTGCAGTGTTTGGACAGTAGAAACCGGGTTTCGGGCGTGAAACCTTAACTTAAAACTTCGGGGAAAGCCTTGGCTGTGTAATGCCAAAAATAGAGCTTCAGGCAAAGTTTGGGTTGGTTAACGCTTATAAATTTATTTAGGAAATAGAAATCGGGCCACGGTCCGGAACCGAGACTGGTTAATTGGTCGCAAAAAACTCAGGGAGTTTATCGGTTGGACCGTTATGTTAAATTTGTCGAAATTCGGTAGGTGTTAAAAGGCCTAAAATCTGTGCAGTTGTAATTATAAGATGTCTTTGTAATATAAAATAAGAGAGTTTGGTGTCAGAGGAGGCTGTGTGTCGAGTCAGTAATGCACTGACTGCCTGCTGCTATTTTTAGACGGAGTGTGTGTGAGTGTGAAAATGCAAATGAGTAAGTAGTGAACTGTTTAAACCATAGCTGGTTTTAAAAAATACTGCTGCAAACATTGTTGAGTGTGTTTAAAATGCCATTTATGTTTATTAGAGGGTTATAAATAAAGTTTTGAGTTGCCGTAGTGGATGTATAGTAATTGACTGAGTTTGAATGTAGATATATAAATATAGTGAGTGCACTGTATATACTTAAGGTTAACATATTACTTTCAGTAGTAACTTCTCTCCAGCAATAGTTGCTGGTGTGTTTTATTTTTTCAATTTCTTGTGTGTGCGGTGAGAATTAATAGAGGTTTCAATTATTTTTTGACTTGCTCTTTCTGATTATGAAAGGCATGGCTAAAATACTCTTAGGAAAGCGTGTTTTGAGTATATTCCTCAACTCCTGTCACAGTTTAAGTGTGTGAATGCTGTGAGTAGTAGGCTTTGAGGGATTGGGTGTGATGTGTACAAAATAATAATAACACTATGAAAGTTGATAGTAGAATGAGTGCAAAAGGAAGTGTGAGAGGAAAAGGCGGTGTGTGTGAGACGATTCCTGAAGTCTGAAAGAGCTCGGCTGAGCACGCTGAAGACTGTGATGTGAATGCTGACAAATGCAAAGAATTTAGTATATTTAAAGGTGTGTGTGCGTGAAATAAGGGTGCATTGTTTTTAGATCAAGACTTAGTAAAACTAAACAGTTTGATTAGGTTGTAAAATAGGAAAGAGAAACCGAAAATATTGCTCTGAGTGCTGTGTGTGTGTGACAGGAAGTTTGCATGCCCATAGAAGGAGAGAGATGAGTTAAACTCTAGGCAGATAAAGTGAATGGAGGTTTTAAGAAAATAAATGAAAAGGATATTAATTGTATGATTTAGTGTGTCAATACAGGTTACAGATAAATAAAGGTGGACTTCTCTCAACCTGGAATTTTGAGTACGGCGCCAAAACCAGTAGAGTAACATAATTGGGAGAAAACAGGCCAGATTTTGGCTTAAATTTTTACAGTTTGACCTCCCACTTGTCACCATTCTGAGAAGAAGCTCAAAGGACAGTTAATCTCCTGATGAAGGCCAACAGAACATCGTGGACTTGATAAGAATTTACAAGCAGCCAAAAGACAGTGCAACTGAACCGTTAACACTGAAACCAAACATGATTTCCATCATGAAGTCATTGTGGAAACTGAGCACAAGTTAAAGACCAAACACAACTAAATGTGTTTATCATCCAAATACAAAAGGGTGTTCTAATAATATGTGGCTTACACGCCTGTTAAAACCTGCCTGGTGACAGATGACACTGACAGTAATCTGCTGATGATTGAACTGCAGATTTAACAAACTCTATCAACAGGAAATAGAAACATAGTTTTATTTTCCTTCTTTTTCTGGTTCAAGCTGAATACAGTTAGAATAAAAAGTCAGACTAAAGTTTGTACTCACATATACTGATATGATTTTATCATTATGTTAATACAGCACAAGGTTCAGTTAGCTTTGCACAAAAATACAAACATTGTTCCAACTTCCTGCTCTGACTTGGCCTCAGGATGTCTAGAAGCAAGAATCAAGCGCACCCAAAGGAAACAAGCGCACCAGTGGTCACGTGCTCAGCACACAGAGTGGGAATGACTGAAGGAGCTGCTGTGACGCAGCTATGATGCAGTTTTGTGTGACTGAGTGAGTTGATGGATCTGTAAGTGTTCTTACTTTGGCAGATTCAAAGTAAACCCCCACGGACTGCCATTTGGCTTTTCTACCTTTAAAACCCAGAGAGCAGCCAAATGGCTTTTAGCTAAGCTTTAGCTTCAGCCAAGTGGAAGCTAAATTGGCTAGTCATTCATATGTATATTAGGTTGTTACCTGGGAATTCTGGAGGGAGGGGAGTGGGGGTGTGTGATTGAGGGCGTGGGGGAGCTGCTAAAAGCTGTGCACTTCCTTTTGTGTTTCATCTTGATGCATTCTCAATCATCCAGGGAAATAAATCTCCAAAAGTCACCAACTTGGAGTGTTTCAGTTTGCCATCTTAGGGAGAAATCAACACACATGGGTGTATGTCCTTTGTTGCTGAGATTTATTGATAAAAACAGTACAAAAAACCAACCATTTGTACACATATTTACAAATAATAATAAAAAGTGAGTGAGTACAATTCAACATTTTCAGCAATCACTCACAATCCTGGCACTGCCATGGTATCTGTAGTCTGCATTTACCACATGTGTATCTTTTGCAGTGAACACATCGCACAGTGGCCTGATTTCTCTTGCATTTGTGTTTGACCTGACACGTTGCTCTTTTTCCAGGGCTAGGTGTGGAGGGTTGTGTCCGAAGCAACTGTTCTTTTCTTGCCTTCTTCGCAGCTACATGAGAGTGAGCCAACTCTGTTGCAAGCGCCACCAGGAAGTCCACCCGTCTTTCCTTCGTCCCGGTGCATGCTTGATACAGCACATGTGCATTCAGTGCTGCCATGTCAATCATGTTATAAAACACGGCAACTGGCCAGCGCCGTGTTCCTTTGCGGACAGTGTACTCCCGAACCATCTGGTCCATCACATCCACGCCACACTTTGTTTTGTTGTAAAGGGAGACAGTGTTTGGCTTCCTTTTGGTAGTGTTATCAGTCTGAACCACGCTGTGCATGCTGCTAAGAATATAGACTGTCTTCTTCCGTTTGGCCGCATACGCCGTCAGCGTGGCAGCAGAGGTTGAAAACACCTAAGAAATAAGATAAATTGTTATTTTCATAGCCCTTTTACACACAATGAAACACATAAACATAGAACCACAAAAGACCTGTAACATACCTGAGTGGTGAATTCATTGCGATCTGTCTGTCTAGTGGATTGAGGAATTTCCCTGCGAATCCTGTTGACTGTGCCGAGGATGGTGGTTTTCCGTCTAAGAAGTTTTTGCGCAAGTGAAAGCGATGTGAAGAAATTGTCCGTGGTAACATTTCTGCCCTTGTCTAGGAATGGTTCCATCAGCCTCATTACTACATTTTCAGAAAGTCTCTCCCCAGTGGGACGATTGGGGTCCTTGCCAAGATATTGTCACGGTCCTGGGTCGGGTCGACCCAGCATTTTGAGTTTCTTATGTTTTGGTTTATTTTTGCATTATGGATTAGTTATTCTCTGGTGATACTGTTTTGATTACAATTATATTCTGATTCTTTAGTTATCTGATGATGATGTTGATGACGATGATGATTATTTCTGGTTCAGGTTTTGTTATCTTGCCCTTATGTTTGGTTTAGGTTGCCTGTGCTTAGTCTTCTCTGCCCGTATGTTCTTCTGTTTGTCCATGACGTCATTATGCCTGTTTACGAGTCTGTCTCTGTCTGGCGTGTGCTTCCTGTTTTATTTTTGTAGGTCTGTGTCCTTTGTCAGTGCTTTCAGCTTTGTGCTCTCCCTGTCTCGTCAGTGTAATCAACGTCAGCCGTGTCTCCCAGCTGTTTCCTCTTTGCTCCGTTCACCTCTTGTATTTAGTGTCTGTGTCTTCCCCTACTCTGTGTCGCATCGTTAACGTCTGTTCACCCTCACTTGCTGCGTGTTTAGGATTTCCAGTCCTCTTGCATCTCTGTTTAGAGTTTTGTTTGCTTTTGTGAGTTTTATTTTATCTTGATGTTCTGCTCCAGCAATAAAGCTGCATTTTCTGTTTAAACCTCGTGTCCTGAGAATCCTGCATTTTGGGTCCACCACTCCTGCCTGCCTGCCACACAGCCGACCATGACAGAACGATGCGACCATTTCCTGGACCCAGCGGATTCATCCCGGGAACATGACCTCTCCCGCATCCACCGCCTGATCGAGCGGGTTTCCCACACTAAGGACGCTAAGACTATGGCAGTTGGGATTAACGCTATAGAAGCGATCCTGGAGGGGAATCCTTATTTGCGCACACTAAAGGGATTTATGGGCTTCATGGACCAGCTGCATGAAGCCCAGGAGGTGCTACAGGCTCGGGAGCTTGCAGCCTTTGTCCGCGCCCAGTATTCTTCGCCAAAGCCGTCGCAGCGGCCGCAACACAAAGAGCTCTCCGCAGAGTCGGCCGCCGTACAGCAGCAATTGCAACAGGGGAAAGGCGTTTCTGCACCGCGGCCACAGAGCTCCACTTCTTGCCGCTCAGGGCTTAATTCACCTGCCTCCTGCTTGGCGGCGATGTGGTCGCAGGACGAGGACAAGGACATCTTTTCTCCATCGTCACCAGTTTCTCCTGTCGCCTCAGCCCCTGCCGCCAGGAGGAAGCGGCGCCACCGCCGTCATTCCTCACTACAACCGGAGCCCAATCACTCGTCAGAACAGCAGGCAATGGTGAGTGATGTTGACTGTACCCCTATTGCTTCACCTGCAAACAGTAATGGGAACTGTTTTCTTCTCACGGCTAAGAGTAGTGAGGTGAAGGCGGTTTGTTCTATGGACATTCACCCCGGCCCAGTAGAAAGAAAAGACTCCCTGACTAATTATGTTGATGCTTTTTCCGCTGAAGAATCAGAATGCATGGGCAAAACTCTGATTGTGCACCCTCTGTTGGAGCCTGCTAAGAACTCTTCTGTCGATACAGAGTTGACCCCGGACAGTTTGAATTCAATTTTGACATGTACTGCTGAATCTATGAATGACGCTGTGGGTTCGCAACCCAAGAATGGGGAGGGGGACTTAACGGGCTATTTCTGCCCTGTTCTCTTAGAGCAGAGAAGCCTAAGCAGAACTGTTTCTTCTGAACTCGTTCAGCTAGTTAAACCGAGCCCTAGAGGCTCAGGGGAGCCTATACCACCCCCTGCATCACGCTCACTACAAACACCTCCTCAACCGTTAGCCCATTCAGCAGCCCAGCTAGCTGTTCAGCTGCCCTCAGCTCAGTCAGCTGCCCAGTTAGCTACTCCGTTACCTGCAGCTCAATCATCTGCTCCTTCACTAGTTTCATTCTCACCACAACGGTCACTTCAGTCTTTCTCAACCCAGTCTCCTGCTGAGCAGCCATCTTTTCTCACTCGTATTAAGCAGGAAAACATGCTCAACAGGACTGTTTTCGTTCCTCGAAAGCAGGCCCGATTAGAGACATTTACTACCTCCAGGGCCTCCCCAGAGTCCGAGTTTCAACCCGCAGTTGACTCTGGATCCCTGGGGGCTAAGGAGTCAGCCGAGGACTGCACCCAACTGTTGCCTCCTGAGCCTAACCTATGTGTTGCTCAGCCCCAGTCAGCATCAACGCTGCCAGAGGCCCGTGCGCCTGCTGGTCCTGCTCTGTCCCTGCCAGAGGCCCGTGCGCCTGCTGGTCCTGTCGCGTTCCTGCCAGAGGCCCGTGTGCCTGCTGGTTCTGTTGCGTTCCTGCCAGAGGTCTCCGCACCTGCTGGTTCTGTTCTGTGTGTGCCAGGGGCTCCAGTGCCCACTGGTTCTGAGACTGTTTTTGCTGGGGGGCCCGAGGAGCCCGTCCAGCATCCTGCCTCGTCAGCTGGGGGGCCCGAGGAGCCCGTCCAGCTATCTGCCTCGTCAGCTGGGGGGCCCGAGGAGCCCGTCCAGCCTTCTGCCTCGTCAGCTGGGGGGCCCGAGGAGCCCGTCCAGCCATCTGCCTCGTCAGCTGGGGGGCCCGAGGAGCCCGTCCAGCCTTCTGCCTCGTCAGCTGGGGGGCCCGAGGAGCCCGTCCAGCCTTCTGCCTCGTCAGCTGGGGGGCCCGAGGAGCCCGTCCAGCCATCAGCTGCAGTCTCATCATCAGCTGCAGTCTCATCATCAGCTGCAGTCTCATCATCAGCTGCAGTCTCATCGCCTGCTGCAGCTTCATCACCCTCGCCAGCTGCAGTCTCATCACCCTCGCCTACTGCAGCCTCATCGGCCTCGCCTGCTGCAGCTTCATCACCCTCGCCAGCTGCAGCTTCATCACCCTCGCCAGCTGCAGTCTCATCACCCTCGCCTGCTGCAGCCTCATCGGCCTCGCCTGCTGCAGCCTCATCGTCCTCGCCTGGTCCAGCGTCTGCTTTGGCTTCATCAGCTTCAACCTCGCCTGGTCCAGCTCCCGCATCACCTGCAGTGGCCTCCTCTTCAGCTTCAGCTGCTCCGCCTGGTCCGGCCTCAGCATCCTCATCAGCTGCTGCCCCGCCTGGTCCGGCTCCAGCATCCCCATCAGCATCGCCTGGTCCGGCTTCTGCTTCAGCTTCGCCTGGTCCGGCCTCTGCTTCAGCATCCTCATCAGCTGCTTCGCCTGGTCCAGCTTCAGCCTCCTCTTCTGCTTCAGCCTCGCCTGGTCCAGCCTCCGCATCCTCATCAGCCTCGCCTGGTCCAGCCTCCGCATCCTCATCATCCTCGCCTGGTCCAACTTCAACTTCAGCATCAGCTTCGTCTGGTCCAACTTCAACTTCAGCATCAGCTTCGTCTGGTCCAGCCTCAGCTTCTGCCTCGTCTGGTCCAGCCTCCGCTTCGCCTGGGGCTGCAGGGGCCACGCAGCCTTCAGGTCCCCTACTACCACCTCCACATCGTCGGTCATCTGCCAGGCCGCTTGTTGGGCATCTCCGCCACCGTGGACGCCCTCCTGAACACCCTCCTGAACGCCGCCACTGCCTTCCGCGTGGCCGGCCCCCGGACCTGTTTGCCCGTCGCCGCAGTTGCCGTCCACACGGTCGGCCCCCAGAACTGAACTGTTTTGGCCTCCTGCGCTGTCGGCCTCCGGGTCGGCTCCCTGAACTTGACCTTCTGGGTCTTTCTGGGCTCTGTCCCTCCTTCCTGGTCCCCCGCCGCCCGCCCCGGTTGGGTTGTTTTCTGTTTTTGGCCGTTTTTTGTGCTTCTGTTGGGCAGTCTGGGGCCTGCCCTTGGGGGGGGGGGGGTACTGTCACGGTCCTGGGTCGGGTCGACCCAGCATTTTGAGTTTCTTATGTTTTGGTTTATTTTTGCATTATGGATTAGTTATTCTCTGGTGATACTGTTTTGATTACAATTATATTCTGATTCTTTAGTTATCTGATGATGATGTTGATGACGATGATGATTATTTCTGGTTCAGGTTTTGTTATCTTGCCCTTATGTTTGGTTTAGGTTGCCTGTGCTTAGTCTTCTCTGCCCGTATGTTCTTCTGTTTGTCCATGACGTCATTATGCCTGTTTACGAGTCTGTCTCTGTCTGGCGTGTGCTTCCTGTTTTATTTTTGTAGGTCTGTGTCCTTTGTCAGTGCTTTCAGCTTTGTGCTCTCCCTGTCTCGTCAGTGTAATCAACGTCAGCCGTGTCTCCCAGCTGTTTCCTCTTTGCTCCGTTCACCTCTTGTATTTAGTGTCTGTGTCTTCCCCTACTCTGTGTCGCATCGTTAACGTCTGTTCACCCTCACTTGCTGCGTGTTTAGGATTTCCAGTCCTCCTGCATCTCTGTTTAGAGTTTTGTTTGCTTTTGTGAGTTTTATTTTATCTTGATGTTCTGCTCCAGCAATAAAGCTGCATTTTCTGTTTAAACCTCGTGTCCTGAGAATCCTGCATTTTGGGTCCACCACTCCTGCCTGCCTGCCACACAGCCGACCATGACAGATATGGGAAGACATTGCAAATGTACTTGGATTTTAGGTCGCAAGTCACCCAAAACTTGATCCCAAACTTGTCAGGTTTACTTGCAATATACTGCAGGAAACAGCACCGAGTCTTTGATGGGAAAAGCTGTTCATCAACGGTGATATGTAGACCAGGGTTGTAGCACGTGATGCAGTTGGTGACAAATGATCCCCACACACTGGAAATTGCAGCGAACTTGTCAGTCTTTGCTCGATCACAGCGGGTGGACTTGTCATCAAAGCGTAGGTGTTGCATGATGTCTTGGAAGCGGTTTCGTGCCATAGTTCCAATTATCTGTGGGTTTCCCAGGTTTGCTGACCAGCAGTCATTTACAGATGGAACCCTGTAAACCCCCCGCAAGATCACAATTGCAATAAATGCCATTAGTTCAGGGAGGTCCATGAACCAATGAACATGCTCCGTTTGCTGTGCATGTTGAATAGTCCATTCTTGAATGCTACGAAGCATGTCAAGAGTGATGAAACACAGGAAGCTCTGAAGGCGACTCCTAGATACTTCTCCTGGCCTTAGCCGTTGCCATCTTTCGCTGTCTCAGTCCCCAAACAAGCTCTCTTTTTCGGTGGAGAAGCAGTCTCCTCATCTGCAGTGTGAACAAATTCAAATTGTGAGCAAAATGGGAAGGTCAAACAAAATCACAAATGCATGCATAGATACTAATTATAATTCCAGTATCTCCTCCTCTGTATCAGAATAATGTCTGAAATATCTTACTTACTAACTACATCCACTTACTTGTTTGAAATGAAAAAGGAAATAACATGAAATGAAACTAACCGGAAGACTGATCAGACAGCTCTGAGTCCGAATCCGGCTGAACTGCTAGGTCTTCTCCATCCGAGTCACAAGGGTCGACTTCCGTCAGGATCATTTCCAAGGCCTGCTGAGTGGTGAGTCTTCTCTGCATTTTCTTTCCTTGGAGAGGAGGTCCGTACACCAGAGGATTCTTCAGGGCAATGAAGGATTAGGCTAAGTGCAGTGAGATTGTATCATATATATACCCTTGGTACAATAGTACCAGTGCTCTGATTGGTGCCTCTGATTGGTGCCACAAATAACATTCAAGAATGGACTATTCAACATGCACAGCAAACGGAGCATGTTCATTGGTTCATGGACCTCCCTGAACTAATGGCATTTATTGCAACAGATACCATGGCAGTGCCAGGATTGTGAGTGATTGCTGAAAATGTTGAATTGTACTCACTCACTTTTTATTATTATTTGTAAATATGTGTACAAATGGTTGGTTTTTTTGTACTGTTTTTATCAATAAATCTCAGCAACAAAGGACATACACCCATGTGTGTTGATTTCTCCCTAAGATGGCAAACTGAAACACTCCAAGTTGGTGACTTTTGGAGATTTATTTCCCTGGATGATTGAGAATGCATCAAGATGAAACACAAAAGGAAGTGCACAGCTTTTAGCAGCTCCCCCACGCCCTCAATCACACACCCCCACTCCCCTCCCTCCAGAATTCCCAGGTAACAACCTAATATACATATGAATGACTAGCCAATTTAGCTTCCACTTGGCTGAAGCTAAAGCTTAGCTAAAAGCCTACCAGCCATTTGGCTGCTCTCGGGTTTTATAGGTAGAAAGGTAGAAGCCTGGGGATGCTAGTGTTAACATGATGCTGATTATAATCTGGCTGTAATCTCCTGCAATGACCGCAATCAGCGGGATGAGGAATAAAGGACTTTTCTATGGTTTCCTTTAGCTGTTGCTAGCTTGCCATATTTATGCCTCACTATTAGCATCTTGTAAGACATGCGCTATTTAGCCAATTCTGGGTCTGCAGTGACCCCTTGTGGACATTGTGAGATGTTGCTTGTGTTGAGTAGATGATGTGTTGTGATTGTTTTCCTAGTTATCTATGACTCTGCTAATTATAAAATTGCCCATTTCTGTTTCCAGAAAACCATGTTTATAGTCACACGTGCTGTTTACTATAAAACAAGAAGTTCAAGTTTGGCTGCACCGAACTCAGATTAAGCCTCACAAATATTTTCATGTAAACAAATCTTTTGTGGGACTTAAAGACAATTAACAAACTCCTGGACTGCTGCAGTCTCCCTGACAGAAGACTTAGACCAGACCTGTGTCCCCAGTATAAATATATTTTACAAACATCCTTCAAAGAGCTACTTTTTACTTTTACTTCAAGTACATTTCAGAGCCTCTACTTTTTACTTTTACTGGAGTATTTTTAATAGTACAGGCCGCGTTACAGGACGCACTCGATGACGCAGACTGGGGCATGTTCAGAAACAGCTCTGATGATGATGTCAACGTGTTTACGGAAGCGGTTGTGGGATTCATCGGGAAACTAGCGGATGATACCGTGGAGACAAAGACTATCACAACGTTTCCCAACCAGAAGCCGTGGGTGGATAAAACCATCCGCGACGCTCTGAGATCCCGCACCGCTGCCTAACACATGGGACTCACGACGGGGGACATGGACCCGTAGAAAGCCGCGTCATATAACGTGCGGAGGGCGGTGAAAGAGGCGAAGCAGCGCTACGGGAGGAAACTAGAGTCACAACTCCAACAGAGTGACTCTAGGAGCCTGTGGCGGGGACTAAGGACAATAACGGACTATAAAGCACCAACAACCGGTATGACGAACGCGGCCGTGACTCTGGCAGACGAGCTGAACACTTTCTATGCTCGCTTCGAGGTTGCAGCTAAGGACTCCAACGATGCTAGTGTTAGCGGCGCTAACGGCTGCAGACAGGAAGATACTGCCAGCACCGGAAACGTGCTCGTCATCTCCGAGCATGAAGTAAGGAGAGCCTTCAAGAGAGTGAACACCAGGAAAGCAGCAGGACCAGACGGCATCCCAGGTCGTATCCTAAGAGACTGCGCATACCAGCTAGCTCCTGTGTTCACTGAGATATTCAACATCTCTTTATCTCAGTCGGTGATCCCCACATGCTTCAAAGAGTCCATCATTGTTCCTGTCCCGAAGAAACCCCACCCTGCTTCTCTCAATGACTATCGCCCTGTAGCCCTCACCTCAGTAGTGATGAAGTGCTTTGAACGCCTGGTCAGAGACTTCATCATTTCTTCACTACCAGACACACTGGACCCACTACAGTTCGCTTACCGTCCAAATCGTTCCACAGACGATGCCATCTCTCATCTCCTCCACACATCACTCACTCACTTGGACACTAGAAGGGGGAATTATGTTAAAATGCTCTTCATAGACTACAGCTCTGCATTTAACACCATAATTCCCTCCACACTCACCACCAAGCTGGAGCATCTGGGACTCAGCTCATCTATGTGTCTGTGGATCTCCAACTTCCTAACTGGCAGACCACAGGCAGTAAGGATGGGCGGACATGTCTCAGCCTCCACCACTCTCAGCACTGGAGCCCCCCAGGGGTGTGTTCTGAGCCCCCTGCTGTACTCTTTGTACACATATGACTGTGTGGCCACTACCAGCTCCACCACCATCATCAAGTTTGCTGACGACACCGTCGTGGTGGGCCTGATCTCTGATAACAACGAGACGGCCTACCTGAAGGAGATTAGGAATCTGGAGAACTGGTGCCAGAGGAACAACCTTCTTCTAAACGTCAGTAAGACAAAGGAGCTGATAGTGGACTTCAGCACTAAGCAGGAGAGGAACTACCAGACCCTCGTCATCAACGAGTGCCCAGTGGAGAGAGTGGACAGCTTCAAATACCTCGGAGTTCACATCACGCAGGACCTGTCATGGTCCTGTCACATCAACACCGTGGTGAAAAAGGCCCGTCAGCGTCTCTACCACCTCAGACGCTTGAGAGACTTCCAACTGCCCTCCAAGGTGCTCAGGAACTTTTACTCGTGCACCATAGAGAGCATCCTGACGGGAAACATCTTAACCTGGTTCGGGAACAGCACCATGCAGGACAGACGAGCTCTACAGAGGGTTGTGCGGTCAGCTGAGCGCACCATCCGTTCCGAGCTCCCTGACCTGCACTCAATCTACAGCAGGCGGTGCTGGACCAAGGCCAGGAAGATCTTGAAGGACCTCAGCCATCCCAACAACGGACTGTTCTCTCTGTTGAGGTCAGGAAAGCGATTCCGCTCCCTGAAGACCAACACAGAGAGACTGAGGAGGAGCTTCTTCCCGCAGGCGATACGGTCTCTCAATCACACCACCACACAGTACTGACCCACACATATGGTTCTTACACACACTGGACATTCTGGACATTGTTTTCACTTCATTACTTAAATCACGCTGCTGTTATTGTGTATATGCTGCTGTTATTGTGTATATATTTATTTATATTTCTTCATACATTCTTATATAGTTCTATATTGTGTATTTTGTTGTACAGTTATTTTATTTTCAACTTTAATTTATATATTTTATCTTATTCTTTCCCAGTTAAATTTACCCTTCATTCTAATTTGTGTTGTACAGTTATTTCATTTTTAACCTTAATTTATATTTTATTCCTTCCTAATTAAATTTACCCTTTTTAATTTTTCATATTTATTTCCTATCTTATTCATAGCCTTTTCCTTTTTTGTTTTCTCTAGGTCACGAGCAGTTGTCCAAGCATTTCACTACATATTGTACTGTGTATGACTGTGTACGTGACAAATAAAATTTGAATTTGAATTTGATTTAGTAGTATTTGTAGTTCTACTTAAGTATTGAATGTCTGTACTTTGCCAACTCGCCTCATGTCCTGATGTGTTTACCTGTCCAAGCTGCACAGGTGAGTCTGACTCTGTGAGCTCAGCAGGATTCAGCTATATATATATATATATAATGTTCTTCCTCTACACCCCCCCCCCAATTTTTGCACATGTCGAGGAGCGTGTCAGGCTACATTTCACTGTGTGTTATACTTGTATAACTATGCATGTGACAAATAAAGAACCTTGAACCTTGAACCAGAGACATTTCAGGGATTTTGAGTCAGTCTGCACTCCAGATGGATTAATTGTTAATTGCGTTAGTCGTGATGATGGCATTAACGTGTTACTGTGGCTTAAATGCGTTAACGCTGAGTAACTCCTTATACGGATTGATCTGTGTTAACTTGTTAATGTGAATTTGCCCATTTTAATGTGTTAACACTGACAGTCCTGATTATTATTATTATTATTTTTTTGCCTGTCCCGTCCGGCAGTGTAGCAGGACAGGACGAGAATGAGAATTATTGTCTGAAGGCCAAAAAAATGCCCAACAGAATTATTTTCCCAAGTGCATCATTACTGCTTTTGCTATAATGGCAGTCATATTTTATTAGAAATTTATTCAAATTTTTTATTTTGAGTTATTACTATCAGAACAGAGAAGAGCGTTTGAAGAAAAGAAAAAGAAAGAAATTGGTGAGGAAGTTTACAGAAGGAGAGGGAGAGAGAAAACACTGAGGATCTGCTCCAAACCTGTGTAAAACACACACACAAAACAACAACAGAGAAACCGTGGCAACAACCAAGATATGTACAAGTACCAGTAAATGATAACATTAAATGTTACTGAGCAGCACACAGGACTACATGATATGTTTAGAGGCAGCAGCCAACCAAGATAGTGTGTCTGTGAGTATGTGTGTGCACCTGTGTGTGTGCGCTCGTGTTCAGAAGGTTTCACCATGTAACCGTGTGTTCACACCGAACGCGATGGGCGCGTGAAAAAACGCCAAAACGCCCCTAACTTGACGCCTGCACATTCGCGACCTCTACGCGTGTCCAAGAAAAATCGCCCGCGCCCCAAAATATCATATTTTCACGCGCGTTAACCGGAAATGTGGGAGGGATGTGGGAGGGATGTGGGAGGAAGTTGTGCTAGACCGGTATCTTTGAAAGATGGCAGCTGTCGAGCTAGCGCTTGAAGAGAGAGTCTCCCTTCTTTATTTACTGTGGAGAGCAGAGCAGCAAAAAGCAAAAGCAGAAAGCAACTTACCAGGTTGCCCGATCTCCTCACTGATTTGTCTCCAAGCTAGGTCCTTTTTATTCCTGTCTCGGTAGAAATAATAGGTAGCATCATATAATTCTGGGTGATTTGCCACAGAACTGATTAGTTTCTCCTCCATTTTGACTGCAGAATGAATGGCTTTGGCTGGATCTGCCCCTTTGAACTAGGTAACAGCCACGTCACCAGGCTCCTGATTGGTTGTCGCGGCGCGATTTTACGCTGGAGTTCAGATTTTTCCAACTCGAGCGGGGGACGCGAAACGCGCGTATGCACAAAATGCAACACATTAACTCACGCGCGTTGATTTTTTCGCGAGTCAAACGCCTGAAACGCGCTACACTCACGCGCGTTTCTGGCGTTTTTGCGTTTTCGCGACGCCAAAACGCTTCCGAATTTTCGCGGGGGCCGCAATCGCGGGTCAGCGCGCCTTTCCATTGACTTTACATGTAAACCTGACGCTCTGGCCGCCTCTATCGCGTTCGGTGTGAACACACCGTAACTGTCTAATAGTAGGTATGTGGAGCCATAGCCCCCCCCCCCCCCCCTCCCCCTGTAGGAGATGAAGCAGGCATGGAGGAGATGCAGGCCCCAGACATCTAGATACCCCCAGAGTACGAGAGCCCAAAGAGGCTCACTGCAGGGGGAATCGCACTACCTACTCAGAAAAGACCAAAGCAGATACCTGGACGGGGGTCAGCCAGCAGACACAGTGCAGAAGGCCCAGGGGGCCTCGGCAACGAGCCAGCAGGCCACACCAAGCACATGCCGGGAGTGACTCAGTACACACCCGAGCACCCAGCCCTGGACAGGTGGACTGAAGGTCCACCAGTGAGACATGAAGTTAAATACCCAGGGTCCTGATCTCCATGGATGGAAAACAGAAATTTAATCAACTGGAAGATCTTTCAGACTCATTGATCCAGCTCATTCTTTGGATATAATCAGAACTATTAATCAGCATCATTTTGTATTTCTTTTGGAAAAGCAGACAAACACAAAAACATTATTATATTTTGAAAAATACTGACAGCCACCAGTGCTCCCCTCAGCCTCCCAGTAGATGCAGCTGTGGTATAAATGTCTAAATCCTGCATCACTTTGTTCTTGTGTATTGTTCACAGATACTCATGAGAGTAAAGAGTAACTTGATTATTTAGAATTCCCTAATGCACCAAAGGCTAAATAGATCATACATATAGTGATCCGTGTGTAAATAATTGTTGAGAATACATTTTTTAAACTCAAATGAAGCTGGGACTCAAACAGCAGAACACTGTTTCTACCACATTTGTCTTTTTTAATTCCTTGAATATAATGGTAACTTTAAAAATTACATTTATTATTATTATTATTATTATTATTATTATTATCATCATCATAACAACTGAAAAAGCTTCTCGGATGAGAGGTGAAACGTCTTCAAGTAAACTTAAAGACGTCCAGAGTTTTTCTTTCCAAGCTCCTTAGACTAGGATGACTGAGAACCTTCACAGACATTCCTGATTATTATTATTTGCTTTCTTTCATATTTATGCCTTTAAGTGTTTTTATTTAATTGTTCACCTGGTTTACTAAGTTGTATTTGACATTTCTGTTCAGCTGGAGCTTACAGACAGATTTACATTTCCAAATATCACCGTGTTTATTTCCGGTTTGTTGTCACCGTTGATCAGGTGCACCTGTGCTGTGTTTACTGCGGAGAAACGGAGCTCAGAGGGCTGAATGAGCTCGGCTCAGACCGGAAACAGCGCAGACACGAGGCTACTTTAGCATGGTTAGCTAGCTCTGCCATAACAATCTGTGGCTACAAAATCCACAGTCTGTTAGTCTGGTCTGTTTCTAACCTTCCCTCATACTTTTACTATTAAAGCCTCATCATTAAATCTGTATTTCCAACACGGTGTGAATTTCCATGACGTCAGAGAGGCGAGCTGCACCTGAGTGTAGCACTTCCGCTAACAGAGGACTGTCTGCGGAGCTGCTGCAGGTCAAACAGAGACTTTCTTACCGTTCATGAGGAGCAGGAACACCACCAGCGTCTTCATCCTCCTTTAAAAACAAACCGACACAAAGTCCCGTTAAATCCTCTGCTGACCCAACGAACCCACAGCTGGACACACCTGCAGCTCCAAACACGCCCACGCACAAAGGTTACTTTCTGTTTAACAGGAAGTCTCCGTGTGTCGCAGATATCAGATAATAAAATGTGAAGTAGATTTGAAATAAAACGTATAAATGTGGCACATGAACACAAACAGCTGGATCATTGTGGTCTGACAGGCCTGTTAAAGAAAGTCTGAGGCTCAGTGATGTTTGTGGGAATAGTTCATGGAGCTGTGATCACCTTCATGCAGGAAGTGAACTTTGTTATGGTGAAATCATAAAAGCGTTTCTATTTAAAATATGTTTTATAAAAATAAAACATTATTATATTGTGATTTAAAGCTTCAGCCTTTATAGTGGTGAGAGAGTTAAACTGAACACATCCTGTTAAAATCTGATTCATGAGGCAGTAATAAGATCTGCAACAGATTAATAACATAATCTGAGTTATGGAAGAGCCTCAATAAATTAAGAGTAATATCATCACCTTTCATTAACTTTCACTTAAATCATAACTTTTATTAATTCGGGATCTGACATAACCTGATATAAATGCTCATGTACTGATGAGAAAAGAAGGAAAATGTGACTTTTTAATTGTCTATGTTGAATCCATCACAATTTACTATGATAAACATTTAAGTAGTAACAATGGCAGAGTTGATATCAGTGGGAATCTGTTTTGTGATTTTTGTTTATTTTACTTTTATTTTTTAATCAGTAAAAAAACATAATAAAAACTATGAAATTGTAGTCATATGCTTTTTATGAGTGTGATGTGATTAGTGGTAGATCCTGTGTTTGTGTATCAGAGCCTGTGAGCAGTCATTGAACCAGCAGCACACATGCTTCATTCCAGCTTAAATGGGAAGATAAGATAATAAGATAAGATAATAAGATAAGATAACCTTTATTTGTTCCACGCATGGGAAATTTGTTTTGTTACAGCAGTGGACAGTGCAAAGTTACATAGAAAAATTAAAGAAAAAACACTGGAATAATATATCCATAAGATACTGTACACAATAGAACAGAATAAAATAAAATACTATATACAATCGAATAAAATAGAATACAAATGCTATCAGTGTTGGGAAGGTTACTTTTAAAATGTATTCCATTACAGAATACAGAATACATGCCCCAAAATGTATTCTGTAACGTATTCCGTTACGTTACTCAATGACAGTAACGTATTCTGAATACTTTGGATTACTTAATATATTATCATGCTTTTTACAACAACGTGAATGTACTATTGCTGTGTGATTTATTACTATTACTGAAGGTCCGCGACTCCGAACTGTAGTAAAGGGACCTCTGACTAATACGGCGGGGTCCCTGTCGGCTCGTAGCCGAAAAATAGCTCTACTTTGTTGTGTGGGTCAAGTTTTCTTGCGACAGACAGAGAGAGGCGTTGAAAGACTGCTCCAACGGAACTTATTGTTTTCGGAGGAAAACACGAACACGGTGTACAGTCGAGTCTTAATAGCTTACTTACAACTGGGCTCGTCAGGCACTCTTCTTGGCTGCAGTGGTTATTATTATATTTACATGCTTCCAGCTCCCGTTTTTCCTCGATGACAACTCGTACCTTTCCACTCCCCTTTTTCTCCCTCCTCGCGCTCACAGAACCATAACGTGTATGGCAGTCCATTCTCCCTGCAGCACGGACTACACTGCCCATGAGGCTACATTCTTTAGAGCTATGCTTGTAGCATTCTGCCTGTTAGCTTAGCACAACAACAACAACAACAACGAAAAGGCGCTCTCTCACCCAGGAAACACACAGTCGCAGAGAGAGAGAGAGTGAGAGCGTCGCCCTGTAACCATGGCAACTGTAACGCTGCCGCCTGGAACAGCAGAACGTAGCTGTCAAACAAAACCCAAACAGTCCTGACCCGCGACAAAATGAAACAGGAAAGTACCGCAGTGTAATCCATTTATTTCAACAAAGTAACTGTATTCTAAATACCACATTTTTAAACGGTAACTGTAACGGAATACAGTTACTCATATTTTGTATTTTAAATACGTAACGGCGGTACATGTATTCCGTTACTCCCCAACACTGTGTGCTATATACAATATGAGTATAATACAACGATGCCAGAGAGAGAGAGAGTATGGCACTTAGTCTTATTGCACATGTGTGAATGTGTGTGTTTGATCAGTTAAAGTCTTTGTTGTGGAGTCTGACAGCAGTGGGGAGGAAAGACCTGTGAAATCTCTCCGTCCCACACCGTGGGTGCTGCAGCCACTGAAGGAGCTGCTCAGTGCTGTCAGAGTCTCCTGCATGGGGTGGGAGATGTTGTCCAACAGGGATGACAGCTTAGCCACCATTGTCCTGTCACTCACCACCTCCACTGGGTCCAGAGGGCATCCTAGAACAGAGCTGGCCCTTCGGATCAGCCTGTTCAGTCTCTTCCTGTCCCAGCAGAGATGCTGCCACCCCAGCAGACCACACTGTTAAAGATAGCTGAGGCCACCACAGAGTCATAGAAGGTCTTCAGGAGTGGACCCTTCACTCCAAAAGACCTGAGTCTCTGCAGCAGGTACAGCCTGCTCTGCCCTTTCCTGTAGAGGGCGTCTGAATTATGAGTCCAGTCCAGTTTGTTGTTCAGATGAACACCAAGGTACCTGTAGCTGTCCACAGCCTCAATATCAGATTTCAGTGTCAGAAGTCAGATTTCCAGCTGGGAAAACCAGAGAAGCTCCACCAGCCTGGACTTCAAGATGGTGACAGCGCAGTAAAACCTCAAAGAAGGATCTTTGTTGGTTCTTGGAAGATGTTTCTGCTCTCATGTGATACCTGGAGAGTCTCAGGTGTGTGACTCCTAGAGGGGCTATCACCTTGGAGGTGGTGCTGAGGGTTATTGACAGACTACTGATCATGTGACTCATCACATAACCAACATGTGAAACATGGCGTGGGTCATACCATCACAGGTGTGACTTGCCTCACCCTAACATGTGACCTGCTGAGGTCACCTGATTGTGAGTGGGTGTTGAGGCGTCTGGGAAAGATCACAGACTGCATTGTAGGTGGCAGACAGTTGGTGTCATAAGCCCCGCCTCTGTTCAAAGATGGCCGTTCACAGTGAACATAGATGCTTCTTTCACTCCTCTTTCAAACCATCTGTCTTCTCTGTCTAAAATTAGAACATTGGCATGCTTGAAAGAGTGACCTTTGACCTTTAGATGCAGACGGACAGCCGAGTCTTGTCCTGTGGAGGTGGCTCTTCTATGCTGTGGGTTCATGAAGTGGCTGTTTGGTCTCTCCAATGTACACTGTGAAAAAAATTCCACAGAAAAACAGAAAATGTCCTGGTAATTTTCTGCTGGTACATTTTCGTTTTTTTTAAGTTGACGGACTTTTCTGTAAATGATAAAACAGAACATTCTCACCTTCACAGGATATTTTCTGTATCATTAAATTATATTTTCCATTAATAGAAAAATTGAAAGTTCTGTTTATATTACTATTTCTAAGCACTTCTTTTCACTGTCATTAAATATACTTCTTAAACGTACATTTCTGTGCAATTACAACCTAATACACCATTTGATACATTTAATACACCATTAAAACTTTTTAAACTAATCTGTGCTTAGTACACAACAACATTGGTACAATTAATGTTAAATATTCTTTTATTGGTAAATGGCCTGTATTTGTATAGCGCTTTAGTTAGTCCCTATGGACCCCAAAGCACTTTACACTACATTCAGTCATCCACCCATTCACACATAGGTGATGGCAGCTACAATCACAGGCATGCAGGCCCACACACTGTGATTGGATGGTTGGGACACATGCAGACTCTGATTGGCTGTTCTCTTCTTTGAGCTGAAAAAGAAGTCTCATAGTAAAAACAAAACAAAACAGGAGTGACAGAAAGAAATTGGGAAAATATTTTGACAACTTTTATTTTTCATTTGTTTCATCACTTATACAAAAATCTTTCTTACAGAGAGGAGACATTTAAAAAATCATAAATCTGATATATATCGCACACACTCATGCCTTGTTTAGGACGACAAAGCATCATATCCACAGAGTGTTTTTAACACAACAACAATCCAGCTTTATTACCTGTCACATACAGGATCACACAGAGTACAACATGCAGTGAAATGTTTTATGTCCGTGTTGTGGACAGGCTGCAGACGTAGCCGAGCCATTCCAGGGCCTTTTGTTTGTAGCATGAAGGGTCTAGCCAGGACCCTTACTGGATACTGGATGGGAATCGAACTTGCGACTCCCGCTCCAAGGATGTGTAGTCTTACCACTACACATCTTTTTTGTCTTTTAAACAAACATTCTGTTTGTGTGTTTTCTCAAACAGGAGACATTAAGATGTTTATGGTTTTCAGAAAATCAGCTGCAGCTATCCAGATAAAAACGGACACATGAAGATGAGGTCACTGTGAAAACACACAAACATAAAAGAAAATCATGTGCACACCTTTGATGGAGATTGATCAAAAGTGAGCAGCCTGTTGTGCAGCATCAGCGTGTTTCCATGAATGAACCACATTCTGTGGAATGTTGGCTGCGCTGGACATCAGAAAACAGAAACAGGAACCTTATAAATGCTATTTGGACTCCCATGAAGCTTCCAAGATAAACCTCTAAACCTTTCACTTTAAAATGCTCCGCTGCATCTGAAACGTCCCCCATCACACAGGCTCCCACCCACCTGGCAGCAGTGATAAAGAGAGTCACTCGTTTTGCAAGCTGTCAGTCCGTCAGCTTTAGCCTCAGGAAACGTTTGTGTCTCAGTTTCTCGGTGTTGTGAGTTTGCAGAGGAGCCGCTGGTGAAACACAAAGCTGAAGAATGAAGTTTGTTAACATGAAGGGAAGAAGCGATGAGGGTCCAGTGAATACAGGAAGGTGGAGGTTAAAAAAAATCTCAAAAATGTCAAAGAATTCAGACAAACAGAACCGAGCGCTGATTAACTCCAGGTTTGGGGTTAAATGGTGTTTCTGCTGAGACAGACGCAGACAGAGGGGTGATGGGAGCCGTGTCTCTCAGTCAGCCATGAAAGTCGGTTATCAGACTTACCCCCAGTGATCAGGACGTCTTCTTTAGTATGACAGCCTGAAAAACAAGGCACCAGAAAACAGTGATTAGCACTGACCACGTGTTTGTGCAGCAGTGTGCTTGACAGCAAGGAGCCGTGACCGTCACACAAACTGTGCTATCAGCTGAAGGTTCACAGTGTGAGATGTTCAAATATGAGCTCAGGTGAAACATACTGAAGATAAACCTGCAACATCAAACTGATGCTCCCATCAGATCCCCTCCAGATCTCTCTGTGACCCCCACTCCCACATGTTTCCACTGTGTCCTTCTGAAACAGACCTCGATGGTCATGTGACCACAGAAGTATTCAGGGAGTCGGCATTTCTCAGACTCAACATCAGCGAACAAACAAAGAAAAGAAGTTTTGGTTTAATCGCTGAATCTTATCACAGAGTCTCGGCTCCTCTTATCTCTCTGGGCTGGTGAGGGCGCACCAAACATCAGCTTCAAAGAATTCACTGCCTCCTAAAAACTGTTTCAAAAAAGAGAAGAAATCAGGGACAAAGCTGAGGTCAAAGGTCAGAGATAAGGAAATAAGCGAAGATGCAGTGAGCTGGAAAACTTGTGAGCAGCACCGACGTTATTGGACTTCCTGCTCCATAAATCTGTTTGGTCCTCGTTTCCAAAAGAAAACAGCTTATTAAATAAAACCTCATGAAATCAAATCACTTCTATTCAATGTTTGTTATTTTTTAAGTATTTCTTTATATTCATGAAGGAAACCTTCAGTGATGTCCACCAGTAAAATGCTTTTATGTGTATTTAGCTGTGAGTGCAGACACACCTGCAGGCTCGTGTTTGTGGACATGGTACTCTGCTGATTCTGAAGTATTGTTGCACTGCTCGCCTTAGAAAAGAAGCTGCACACATACAGCTCAGCGCTGGTGGGGAAGGGCTGATGGACGACCTCATGTAAACAGAAAGGAGGTGGCACCATGCAGAAACCCTTTGAACTGCAGGGTGGTAGGAGACGAGCAGCAGCACAAAGACACAGAGTGCAGACGTGATAGTGACGTTCCTGCCATTCCCTCTGACACAGGCCCCGCCCTGCTGGGTACGACACAGGCCCCGCCCTGCTGGGTACGACACAGGCCCCGCCCTGCTGGGTACGGAGCAGCCAGAGCTCCTGGGATTCATTCAGAGCAGAGGAATATGTAATGACTGCATTTAAAAGATGCTCCCTCCCACCACGCCACAGCCATCACTCGCGTTGTAAAGACACATGAAAATAGCATCACTGCAGCCAAAGTGACCTGTTTTATCCTCGTAGGATTGAGCTCTTAAAGCAGCAACTGTCAACTGCTCAACCAATGAAAAAAGAAATAAGTCAAATATTTTCACTTTGAATCTTCTTTCTGTGAAGCTGTCCATGTGCTGCTCACACTTCTGCAGCTGCAGCTTGTATTTATGAGCGAGGGCTGGGGCGTGAGCGGGATTTCCCAGCTGGCTGCTTGTCTTTGAACACAGCACAGAGGAGCAGATGGAGGCATTTAGAAATATTCCCAAAGCAGTCAGGCCGGTCTTCTTTTGATTTGATCTCAGTGTGAATAAAAGTGATGGAGCAGTTTTGTTGTTAGGATTGAAAAATGATTCAATTGTTTATCAAAGATTTAAATGCAGCTATTTCATTATTGTATTTCTACACAATGCAGATGTGCTCATAGACGAGTTGGTGCTCTGTGTTTGAGGCTTTAAAGCTTCGTCCAGCGTTACTGTCTGGATTTGAAATGTTGCAGGATGACGTCGAGTGGAGAGGGTTTGCAGCAATGCTCACACAGACACATAATAATGGTGAGAATAGTCTCTGGGTCAGGACGTCCCAACAACATATCCTGAACTACACTGTGGATCTAATGGAGGCCATGGAGGGAGATGCTTTTCTTTCCTGTCTCTCACAGAAGAAGGAGCAGAAACCAGGCGAGGTCAGACTGAACGGGGAGGAGTCACAGCAGACTGTGTGGTTCTGGGTAGAAGACGGCCATAATGATCTTTGTTACTGTCACATGAGCTGTACGGCCCATGAGGGTCATCCTTGGTGTGAGGCAGACTGTGTGTCACACTTGCGCTCCAGTGCTGTGAACTTGTCATTTCAACTGCTGCAGCAAATTAAATCTTTTTAAAGGACAGAAATTTCTCCTGAATTCCTTCTGGAAAAATTGGATTTGACATTGTCCAGCTTAAGCATGGCGCTCTGAAGGAATCTGCACTTAATGCCACCATACTGTATCTCAGCCACTTCCTGTGATTATCTCACAGTCACGCTTTGATCTGCAGACACGATTCATCGTACTACAAATAACCACGGCGAATAGTTCCTCACAGGCTGAAGCGATGCTGGATTTGAAGTCCCTCTGTCCTCTCACAGTCAGTCAGGCTCTGTGGGAGCTGCTGACAGCTTCCTCTGCAGCATCAGGCTAACAGTCAGCTGCTGCCTGAGCCTGCAGACCGGTCAACACTTCAGCGCTCAGAAGTCGGTGGATATGTTCCCAACAGTCAGGTCTATCCATGCCTGCTCTCACGCAGGGAACTCCAGGCTTTGTGTGAAAGACGGAGGCAGTGTTTCCTTAGCGTTGCAGTAACTGCACCTCTAAATAAACAAGCCCACTCTGCTGAGAGATGGATGGGTTTCTGGTCTCCAACACAACAATGTTCATGCTGTAGCCACACGTTACTGCTGCGTCAGCGTCCCCTCGCTTCCCTCTCGCCAGTTTCTAAACACCAGGCTGGAGGCTTTAAGATGGGACTGTGTGAGTGACTGGAGGCTTCATCCATCTGCTACATACAGCCTGTGCTCCTTGTTTCCATCTCAGATGTGCTCTTACTCCAGTCCATCTACAACCACCGTGCACTATAGTGAACTCTGCTGCAGGGTCATGTGTGCTGATCTGGAAACCGTCTGTTCCTCTTTCCTCATTTTGACTCTGATTGAATATCACAGCATCTTTACACATCTGTGCTCCAGATGTTTCTACATTTTTATTCATATGAAATATTTGGGAAGCATTTTTATTCCTAAGAAGCAAATTAAAAGTCTGTTATTCACCTCAACACACAGCCTGTGTGTGTGTCTGTGTGTGTCTGTGTGTGTCTGTGTGTAGATCTGCAGTCATTGTTGTGCAGTGAGCTCATGTTCAGTGAAAGGTGCATTTAGCTTTAGGGTCATAGTTCACTCCCAGTGTGACAAACGTTTTGAAGCTTGTGACATGAACGTGCATCAAACTAGACTATATGGAAATAAACCGAACGCCAGCAGGTCAATGATAAAGTTAAGCCCACTTTAGTAATTAGTTCCCAAAACACAGAAGAACATCAGTAGCATTAATAACTAACGCCTAACATTAAGCGCTCACACCTCCAGGTGGTTCAAGGGGACAGTTGGGGGGAAACTGGCCCCAGCAGGGCGCAGCAGCAGCACTCGTGGTTGTGAGATCAGGAAATCCAAAGCGTCCAATCAGGTCCCCACAGTTCATTCCTGGTTCTTTGCCTTTACCTGCTCTCACAAACTAAACACTGTGTTTATATAAGCTGTCCTGTCTGACAGCTTTTCACATCTGAATTATGATCTGAATGTTCTGTTGGAACAAACATGTTTGTCTTTGCAAGAGCAGAAACTCTCTGCAGGCTCCTGTTGGTGCTGTTTATCTCTTTATTTATTCATTTCTATTATTATTATTGACATTATTACTCACAGCACATGTGCAATATAACACTGTGAGAGCTGACAGGCTGGAAGCAGGAAACTCTTTGTGACACTGTGATAAATGAAGCCACAGCTTCAATGAAATGTTGCTCTTATTTTACACTTTGTTTGGAATCATCTGGATTACAGACGTTTTTAGATCAATCTCAACTCTGTGTTTTACTTAAGTAAAGTCAGTAAAGTTTTATTTATATAGCATCTTTCAAGACAAAAATCACAAAGTGCTTCACAGAAAAACAGAAATGAACCAAAAGCAAGTTTAAAAAGATTTTAGCTGCTTGTTGAATGAAACCACTGAGTCCACAGATCTCCGGCTCAAAGGAGTCCAGAGTCTGGGGGCCACAGTTACAAATCGCCTTTCGTTTTCAGCCTCGTATGTTGGACGACCAGCAGGCCCTTGGACATCACATCAATATTTATGTTGCTCATTGAAACAACTTTAACTTTTATGTTTGTCTGTCAGATTTGACTCTTTCTAAAAGTTCATTGTTCAGCTGTTAAATTAAAGTGTGATCATCAAAAACATGGTTCAGCTTTCAGTGAGTCACATTCAGTGTGAGCAGCCAAACATGATGGCAGACTACCACAGATCACTGCTGAGGAAAGAGGAGGCGTTCAGCTTCCTCATAGTTCCACACCTGCATGAAGCAGCCTCACCCTGACAGCTTCAAATCACTGTGTCAGCTGATCACTTCCTGTCCTGTGATTGGCTGGCTGGACTTCATCCTGCTTGCAGGGATTTGAACACTGTGGACGTCCAGTTCATTGAAGAGTTAAATCCATGGAGCAAAGATCAGCAGAGGGTTAGAGATGAGTTTGTGCAGGGATCATAAGGGCTCAGAGTCATGTGGAGTTTTCATGATGAAAATATAGACGGAGATTAAAGAAACACATTTTCACTGTTTGTCAGAAAGATTCTAAAAGGATCATAAATGAAAAAGCTCCAGTGAGTCCAGGGCCCTTCTTGTGCTGCTCTGAACCCAGAAGAACGATAATACAAATGAAACCTGGTAGATGGACGGACGTGTTGGGCCTTCCATTAGATAGAAACATGGAGCAAACATGTGGCCGGTCCATCGGCCCAAAAGGCCCGTATGCTAGATTAGCAGTCCAGCCCTGACACAGAGAGTGTAAAGATAATAGTCAGGACCACAGGCCAGTTCAGACCCTTTTTAATGTTCAAGAATCCCTAGATTTTATCAGAGCACCCCTAAAAACAACCATGTTAATAGCAGTAATAATAGCATATTTCAGTGTTTCTTTCTGGAATTATCTTCAAATGTTATATTTTCTTACCTTGTCTCTTGACGACAGCACAGACAGACTCGAAACACCAGCTTCAGATGTCATCAGTCCATTCAATGGGCGTTATTAGCAGTAACCAGTTCATAGATGTGGGCCAGTAGGACCTGCTACACCTGCTAGTTTGTTCACAAGGTTGTTCTCATCCATCCAGGTGGAGGATCACTAACAGGAGGATGGGAAGACTCCAGAATCCACTCTCACTGGATTCTGGTGGATACAGCAGTGTTTACAGGTAAGACCATTTAATTGGACAGCACTTATAGAGTTTATCATCCTCGTACTGACCCAGGGTCAGTGTGAAATACAATCCTAGCTGTGTGAACAAAGTCTGGCTCCTTTAATCCTGCATGACAAACCTCAGGATGCCGGTCAGCTAGAGACTTTGAAGTTTCGTAGCATTGGGCCTGATGATGGTGTGCAGAGCCTCTACTTACCTTCTACACTGTGTTTTTGTTACTAATTTATTCATAAATTAGTCATAATTATATTCAGAGCATTCAGAGCAATAATTCATTCAGAGCATGTGCTGACGAACTGACCGGAGTCTTCACTAAAATCTTCAACCTTTCCTTGTCATCAAACACTGTCCCGCCCTGCCTCAAAACCTCCACCATCATCCCCATCGCCAAGAAGACAGCTGTGGCCAGCCCAAACGACTACAGGCCTGTTGCACTTACGCCTGTAGTGATGAAGTGCTTTGAGAGACTGGTCTGTCAGCACATCAGGGCCGGTCTGCCTCCCACTCTGGACCCCCACCAATTTGCCTACAGGACAAATCGTTCCACCGAGGACGCTATCACCATAGCGCTCCACACTGCGCTGAGTCACCTGGAGCACCGAGGAAGCTATGTGAGAATGCTCTTTCTGGACTTCAGCTCAGCATTCAATCATATCATCCCGGAGATCCTGGTCCAGAAACTGTCTCACCTGGGACTCTCCACTCCCATCTGCCTCTGGATCAAGGACTTCCTGACAAATAGACCACAGTCTGTCAGACTCGGCCCCCACCTGTCCAGCACCATCACACTCAGCACCGGGTCTCCACAAGGATGTGTTTTGAGTCCCCTCCTGTTTACGCTCTACACATCCGACTGCTCCCCTACCCATCTCTCAAACACCATCATAAAGTTCGCGGATGACACCACAGTGGTTGGACTCATCTCAAGGGGGGATGAGTCGGACTACAGAGATGAGGTCAACAGACTGACTGAGTGGTGTTCAGTTAACAACCTCCAACTGAACACCACGAAAACTAAAGAACTTATCTTGGACTTCAGGAAGGGCAGAGCAGACCCGGCCCCACTTTACATTCACGGGAGCTGTGTGGAGAGGGCACACTCCATGAGGTTTCTGGGCTTGCAGATCTCTGATGACCTCTCCTGGACTGCAAATACCACGGCGGTAGTTAAAAAGGCCCAGCAGCGTCTCCACTTTCTGAGAGTGCTCAGGAGGAACAACCTGGAGGAGAGGCTGCTGGTGACATTTTACAGAGCCACCATAGAGAGCATCCTAACGTACGGCATAACAACATGGTATGCAGGGTGCTCAGCTGCAGACAGGAAAGTACTGCAGAGGGTCATCAACACAGCCCAGAAGATCACTGGCTGCTCTCTGCCCAGCCTGGAGGTCACTGCAAACTCTCGGTACCTCAGCAGAGCTGGCAATATCATCAAGGACCACTCTCACCCCAGCAACCAACTGTTTGAACTATTACCGTCAGGCCGACCGTACAGGTCACATAAAACCAGGACAAACAGATTCAGGGATAGCTTCTTTCCCAGAGCTATCACCGTAGTAAATAAGCACAAAAACAACTGAACCTATTCCATACCGTCACTGTCATTATATTATGCTGCTATTCATACTGTCATTATATTAATGCTACTATCCTGTATATATTGTACATACTATTGTTTGAGTACTTACGATTGTTTTTTTGTACTTTTTATATTTTACATTTATATGTATTATTGAAACTTGCACCAAGGGAGTGGCACTCCAATTTCGTTGTACTCTGTACAATGACAATAAAGGCTATTCTATTATAGAGTTTATCATCCTCGTACTGACCCAGGGTCAGTGTGAAATACAATCCTAGCTGTGTGAACAAAGTCTGGCTCCTTTAATCCTGCATGACAAACCTCAGGATGCCGGTCAGCTAGAGACTTTGAAGTTTCGTAGCATTGGGCCTGATGATGGTGTGCAGAGCCTCTACTTACCTTCTACACTGTGTTTTTGTTACTAATTTATTCATAAGTTTTGCACTGTTTGTTGTTGTTTATCAGTCGGGTGTAGACAGATTTCAGAGGCGCAAAGAGGAGCACTGTTGCTTCATCCTTAACACTTTAAAGCAGAACTGGATGGAAATCAAAGGTCCTTAAAAGCTTTTTCTGCTCCCCGACCCTCAAAGCCAAACTTCACCCATGAGAGCTGATGGATACGATTATTAAAAAGTGACGTTATCAGAAACAAAGGTGAGCAACAATATTTAACATGTGCTTTTACATAACTGTCGTTTATATAGCCGTCTTGTTCATAAACAGAAGTTTCATTTATCGGTGTGGGACTGCTGAGTCACCTCACTTCATTCATTCTCCACACGATGTTCATTTACAGAAACCTTTCAGAGAAACTGATTTCTCTACCAAAGTGTGAACCAGTGTTTCCATAGATTACTTCTTATAGGAAGGTCTGTGTTTGTCCTGTTTCTGTTCCTCAGGTTCAGTAAATATCAAACACTTCACTCTCACATATATTTTGTGTTTGCCCTGCGATAAACTGTCCTGCTTTTGCCCCGTGGCAGCTGGGACAGGCTTCAACCCTGAAGTGGAAATGTTGTATTCCAAGTATGTAATCTGATCATTTACAAAGTCAAAGTCTCTCATCAACATGTAAGCAATGATTATAAAAATGGGAAAGCAGACATAAACGTGACATATGAGGACAGCTACATGTAGTGTGTTTGCAGGTCTATCAGCACATAGAAGAGTTAAAGTCTGATTCAGTGAACCCTGATTGGTCCAGTCTGTCTGGATAAATTCAGTTAGCTGATCTGTGACCATTTATTCACACATTTTCTTAACTAATGATTCAGGATGACAGAGGTGCTGGATATGTTCAATAAATACACCTTACAAAAGTCAACAACAAACCTGCATCATGTACGTTGTTGTCCACAGGATGAGAACATCCAGATGATCAAAGTGGAAGACTGTGGAACATGTGAATGCATGTTTGTGTGTTTATGCCTGTGTCTATCAGAGGAGGCTGGAGGCTCTGAAAGGCTCCCCCACCAGTTCCTGCTGAATCAAAGCAGCAAACTTGATGCTACAGGCTGCATTTTATTTAATGGTAGAAAAATAAGGTTTCATATAAGTGGGTAGCAGATGTTATTACCCATTTGGAGCCCACTTCTACTATCAGAGATTTCCTGGAGACGATGCAGAGGGCTTATGAATTTATGCTGACTAAGAGTGAAATCTTTTTGTGCTCACAGCACTTTCAGTTCAGTTGAATGTCATGTATGTAGCAGCATTTCACATGTTTGACAACTGCTTCCATGATTCATTCAGAGCTGTTTAAAGGCACATAATCAATATGTTATTTAAAGATTGCTGTTGTTCTTCCTTCTGTCTGGGGGAAAGCAGAAGTAAGAGTGCGGTGGTCGCCTCGCTCTGTTTGGTAAGAAGTTCTTGATTCTCTGACAATGTTCAGTTTCCATTTATGACCTTGTTGGACAGTAATTAAAAGTATTTTTGTTGTTTTCTCCTGTCTCAGTTATTTCAGAAATGCAGTGTTTGGAGAAAGTTTCTTGCCATCTTTGTGGAATCATAAAAAGTAGTACACAGTGAGTATTAGATACAGGTTTAGTATGAAGTTGTTATCTTAAAGTATTTTTGGAACTGTGGGAAAAACACACGTAGTGTCTCACTTAGATACAAAAGTATTGGGAGTGATTCCAGCAGGACCGTGCTGGGAGCATAAGAGCTCTCACAGCAATGAGAGGAAATATATGAACACGAAGAGGACACTGACAAAGTGGAGAGCACATGTTCATGTTTTACACAGATTTCTCTGTGAAAGAAGCTGAACTGCTGAAGCAGTGGTGGAAGTACTCAGATTCTTAACTTTACAAAAAAGTACTAACATCACACTGTGGAAGGTTTCAGCTGTTTGCATCCTGTATTTGTAGCAGTAATACTGTGTGAGAACAATGCATCTCTGCTCAGTGGAGAGAAAAATATCCTGTGTGTGTGTGATGCCTTTAACAGATAATCAGAGGCTTTAAAACTTTGTGAGGAGGCAGAATTTCTCAATAGTAGAAACACTTCAGCCTTCAGAATGATCGACAAGAAATCCAAATCACATTTGGAGAAATGTTGTTTCCACTTTGCAGAAAGTTACGAAATGTTAAACTGAAACACAAAAACTAAATCTGTGGTACAAGTTTAGTGAACCTGTACACGAGTGTTTTCTTTGGACTCACTCTGAATTACAAAGAATGGAGCAGAAGCAAAACTATCCATCGAAATGACATTTGTGTTTTAGTGCACTACTAAAGTCAATGTATTTATTATACTCCACCACTGGTGTTAAACATAAAAAGCATAAAGTAATCCCCAATCTGATTTCATGTTTTTGGTGCTGTTTGTTTCAGGAAGGATATTTTCCAGTGGGTAAAATCTGGATGGCGGGAGCCCACCAGTGAATGTCAGCAGCACTTTGCCTGATGTGCCGCCTCCTTCAGCCAGAGAGTCTTTTCATTGTGTTGGTCGTTTTTCTATGTTACAAACAAGTCACATATAATATCTGCAGACTGTACTTGTGTCCTGTCTGCGGGGAACAGTGTCATAAATATGTGGAGCCAAAGATCCAAACATCCAGATACCACATTGGTCACCGACACGATGTCTTCATTTTAAGCACTTTGATTGGTTACAAGTGTCAGACACACATTTATACCTGTTTAAATGCATTGTTTTATGCAGAAACCTGTATCTTATGTTACTTACAGCACTAGTTGTGTAATCTTATGTTGAATGTTTTCATTGTACAGCATGTTTTCTGCTGCGTTCTGTAAAAAGTGAGAGCAGAAGGTGAAAAGTGCTTCTCAAACTGGCTGATCCAGTTTGAGCATCACTGTGTTAGCCGGGTCCTTCTGACTGTACTGGGGGCTGTAATCCACAAAATCAGTGACATGTTGCAGTGAATCTGACCTGAAACCAGCAACTGAGCCCATGAACTCATCACCCTGTTTGCTTTACCTTCTCAAATAAACATGTGTTTGTTTATGTATAACTGTGCAGGCTGGTGTGAATGTACTGAGTACTGTCACTGCAAATATAAACAACAAACAGAAAGTTCATTGAGATGTGAGAACTTGAAGCACTTTTTTATGTTGAGACTTCCTGTTTCCATTATTATTATTTAGTGTAAAAATGAGAATTTCATAACAAACACCTTCAGACACATAATCTGTGGAAACATGCTGTAATTTAATGACCAATAAACTGAACGTCTTTAGCTCACAGTGAGGATGCATTTGGACTCTGATGTATTCTGGTGCACAGATGAACTGAATGAACTTTTTAAACATGTGTTTTGTTACTGAATCAATGTAATGTTTTCAATGTTTCAACAATATAGAAAAATATATACAGACAAAAGAGCTCTTATTACAAGGCGTTGCCACAGCTTCGAGCTCGGTCTGTTTGATTTGGGAGATTTTACACTGGATGCCTTTCTGACACACATCCAACTGATCTCTGAGCTCCTGGAGTCAAACAAGGCAACTTTTGCTTGTGAGGCAAACGTGTAAAACACTAAACTGACAAATGCTGAAACTGTAATTAGCCTGATTACATTTGCTGTTGTTTGTTCAACACAGGGCCGGATCTAGAGAAATGTTCTTCGGGTGGCCTGGAAATCAACTGGGGAGGAAAAATCAAAGCCTTTTTCTTTTTTACTATTTTTTACACACATGCAGGTGTTACATATGGTTAAAATACTTCAAATACAGTAAGTGTTTCATATAAATATAGTCCATAACTTCATTATTTTCTTTAGCCCACATAATGAAACATTTCAGTTCCATAAACATGTGAATTATTTCATGTACTGTATAACCTGTATAATAAATAAATATGTAGCCCAGTAAGTATAAAATCCAGAAAGCTACACAACATTTACAAACACAAGTCTAACTTAAGTGTCACACTTTTGTTAAAATAATCACATTGTTGCTTAAATTTACACAAAATGTCAGAAATCTGTTCTGTCACGAACACGTTGGTCACCAAACATTTAAAGCTAGTTTTTCACGTTTTGTTGGGTTAATCTGGGGTCCAAAATATAATTGGACATTGTTGACTACTTTTGATTTTACATTTGTATTTCTCCTTTAAATGTATTTATTTTCTCACCTTGTTTGGTCTCATTGTTTTCAGTTCAACCTCACATGTCTGAATTTACAGTTATTTTTTAATTGGCTTACTGTATTAACACAACTGATCTGAAATCACACAAAAGCATAAAATCCTAGTAGTAGTTATATTTTTACTGTAAAAACCACAAACATGTTTATTGAATTATTGTCATAACTTGAAATGCAAATATAAAGTTTACATTTAAAAACTTCAAACACTAAAAGAAGTTACACACAACTATTTATCTAAAAATGAAGTTTGTACAACCATTTAAAAATACTACTAAAGCTAAAACGAGGGAACAATCAGGTGTCACACAAATTATTTGTGCCAGTGCAAAAAATCGTTTGTCCACCACAAGACAGAGGAGAACATCACAGGGATCAACCTGCAGGCCTGACAGCAGCAGGAGTATCACTGCTCCTTCGAACGTCGGCCGAGCAGCTACTAAGAAAGGACCTGGTACAAGGTCCTCTGACCTAATGGAAACCCTGCAAAGAGGGCCTCCTCACTGACAACAGCACCCGCCAGGTGTGGAGACGTATCCAAGCCCTCACCAACTACACAGGCCAGAGTCCCCCAACCCCCGACAGCAGCCTCGAGCTCACAGATAATTAACTTTTTGAGATTTCCTTACCTGGATGACTGAGCATGCATCAAGACACTGAGCAGCATGAATAAACAGTGTGTATTTGACAAAAGATTAGTGTGCAGCCAGGGTAATTCTCACTGAACAAAAGTGTTTCTACAAAATACATGAGAGCATTTTATCTGTTCTTATTTGAGAAGCTGAATAAAATGAGTGCAACAGCACAAAGACTGGGAGGAATCTGACATTCAGGGGTGAAACATTGCACTGTGTTTGAGACGCATTAAACAAAATTATATTTGCACGTCTTAAAGCAGAGCCCCGTGTTTTTAACAGTGCACTTAAAGAAAACCTGTCAGGTTTCGTTTCTCAGGAGGGGCCGACATGTTTGCGTGCATAAATGATTTAATAATCTGTTCTCCTTTCAAGCAGCCCTGCAAGACTGAAACTAAAGCGCTTCAAAATACCTCAATGAGAATGTTTACAAGGTGAGCCTCTCCAAATTACAATGTGCTTTGGAGAGACTCACCTTTCTGGAACATGTGATCACATCAGATGGTGAGTCCATCTGTCTGAAAAGGATTGCATCGATCCAATCCAGACTCACAAGGATTTTCTTTTCTTTTTGCATGACCTCATATTTCTGTCAGTGGAAACCCAAACATGCTGCATGAGAGGCTCCACAATCAGCAGTGACACATGTGAGGGGACTGACTGCACATGACAGACTACAACAGACCGATGATGCAGACAAAGCTTTGACTGACTTCAAACTGACACTTTAGACTGCAGCTAGTTTAGGATGACCCTTGTTGTAGTGTTGTATCACAAACTTGTGGCTACAGCCTTATTACTCCCATAAACTACAGCTGTTTGTAAATGTAAGGCTTATATTAACTCAAAGATTCTGTTTCCTGGCAGGTATAGTGTGGATGCAGTGGCAGAGCCAGGAGTCAAACACAATATGGAACCAGAGGATTAACATGAAAACCACACTAACTTCATCTCTTAACACAGATTTACAGGCCCAGAGTAAAACTACCCCAGAGGAGAAGCCCTCAGAAAACCCAAGAGACAGTGTACCTAACTTTTTTCTTTTCTCATTCTCCTAATTATGGTAAATTAACACGGGGAAGGTCCATGTGTCAAAAGGAGGGAAGGTCCAAAGAAATGCAGCTCACACAAGAAAAGGGATTCCAGAATTTAGCAGTTTTTCTATGATTTGTGTACCTTTGTTGGGTTTGATGTTTGTATGGGATTAGTAGAATCTAGTTTGTTACTGATTATTAGTTATATTAGTTATTGCCTAGTCGCTCGCGCTACTTAGAAAGCTTCAACCTACATCAGTGTAAAAGAAAGTGTGGAGGCAGCTGTTTGGGCTCAAACTGTGGTCATAAATAGTTTGTGCTTGTAAGTGAGACTGCGTAGTTGTGAACTAAGTTTTGTAACCTTGTAAATCAAAAAATCTGGAAATGTTATGTTTGTGCATCTATAGATGAGAATTTGTGTGTAAAAAAGATTTGTTCATAACAAATAATAACACAAGTCACATATTGTTTTTGTTAAGGTTGCACAATTCTGCACACAGTGGTGTGAAAAGTGTTTGCCTCCTTCCTGATTTCCCTTTTTTGTGTGTTTGTCACATTTACATGTTTCAGATCAAACAAATATTTACTATTAGACAAAGACAACTTGTGTAAATAGAAAATGCAGTTTTTTAAATTAAACACTGTTTGTGTCGGGTCCTTTTATCACATACTCCAAAAACTTCATTTTGTTTGTTTTTTAGCCAGTCAGAGGTCGACTTACTGGCATGTTTCAGATCATTGTCCTGCTGCCTGAGTGCTCTTAAGCTTCAGGCCATGAACTGATGGCCGGATGTTCTCCTTCAGGATGTTTACACAGCAGAACTCATGGTTCCAGTAAAGGGAACCATCTCCTGGGTCTGGGGGCAGATAGCCCCTCCAG
Organism: Simochromis diagramma; assembly: GCF_900408965.1. Taxonomy (NCBI): domain Eukaryota; kingdom Metazoa; phylum Chordata; class Actinopteri; order Cichliformes; family Cichlidae; genus Simochromis; species Simochromis diagramma. The sequence continues at coordinate 7,717 of NW_024386928.1, read as the reverse complement.
GGGTGCTGGTGCCTGGGCCCAGGAGTATAGATTATGTATGAGGAGTGTGAGTGTGTGTACCCCATACAGTTCTGCAACTGGTTTATTAATGTTTGTCTTTATTGTAAATGTGTTGTTTTGGATTCGAAACAGCTTTAAGAGAAGAAAAATAAAATATATATACATGCTAAACATGTTACTTTGACCTCTTCTCTAAATGAAATTCAAACCTGACACAGTCTAAACAAACACACCAACAGTTTATCAGGTTTCATGCAGACGTCCAAAGAGCACAAACATCTCCAGGGGAACAAAGTGAAAATCAAAATCAGAGAAAACAGAAGAAGCTTCAGAGTCCAGGAGTGGAAGCAGACGACCAACAGACAGGAACTAAAAAAGTAAAAAACTCAGAGGGGAGCAGAAACAGTTCAGGAGGTCATCCACAAGGTGGAGCCAAGAAGAGGAGCACTTCAGGAGAATGGACAGGCTGCTGAGTCTGTAGGCAGCAGTGGAGGCGAGGCCTCTCCAGAGGTGTAGCACACAGACAGCAGTGCAGGTGGAGACCCTTAGGAGGCAGAGGAGGAGGTCAGTGGGAGCAGAGCAGTATTCCAGCAACACTGCAGTATAAGGGACCAGCAGAGGGCGGCTGAGCTGGAGGTTGAGGGCAGTGGAGGCAGCACCATCCACTGGACTCTGCTGAACTGGAAAGTGTTGCTTTTTGTAGGAAAGCTGGGAAATGGAGTCCTGGTCAGAAGAAGCTGGAGAGTGAGAACTCACCAAGTCCCTGAGCCACAGCAGCAAAACATCTACAAGCCATCATTGTTCCAGAGTCTCCTCATGAATCCTCCACAAAGCTGCTTCTGTGGAGTCTGAGCTAAAGTCTTTGAACACAGTGAATCTGCTGGATCCATGACTGGTCAGAGCATCCTGTGATGACAGAGCAGGGGCTGGACCTAAAGGTTAGATTAAGGTCAACATTAGAAACTCATCTTGTGTTGGTTTGCCCGGTGGGCCGATGATTTTTTTTTTTCTGGTAACGGTATAAACAATGAAATAACTCAGTTGTTTGGTGGTGGCTATCGGAGCTTCCACAGGTTCAGTAACATTAGCAAGTGGTGGAGGCCAGCAGGTGGATGAGAGAAAGGGGAGGCAGGAGGAGGAGAGACCCGAGGCGGCCGCCGGTCCAAGAATCAGGTGAACTGAACTTCAGGTAAGAAGTTATGACCTGCAGTCTATCCGGGTCAGATATAAACCAAGTTTAGGTGGAGTTTATTTTCGTTATGCTGACTTTTTACTGTCAGTTACAATAACTCGTACTGCTACTAGCTAGCATGATGGAGTTTCTATACAGCTGGGTGGTGCTACGATGTTACTGATAGTGAACTTTATTTTATTCACAAGGTTAGTTATTGGAGTTGCCAACCGTCCCCTCTGAGTTTTTTAGCCCTAAAAAACAGAATCGTCTCGTGTTGAGAGAAAATATTACGCGTTTCGTATTGAGGTGAAACGAAATGCAGTTTGTCTTCAGCTACAATGAAAAAGACACAAAGCTGGAGTTATTCTGTATTTGCTGCACAGCTGCCTCTTTTTCTCTAATTCTCCCCCTCGCTCTCCTGTTGCTACTTCAGTCATGAAACTGATCAATGATCAGCTGATCGGCTTTTCTCTCTTGTTTGTTTATCGCCCACTTTGCGCCACAAAGAAGAAACCAGCAGCAGCACGTTTAAGCTTGATCAGCTGTTGTTATTTAATATTAATTTCTAGTATCAGCTGATGTTTGCTGGAGCCACAGCTGTAAAGCTGCTGGTCATGATGTCGGTTTGGATATGTGGTGAGAGGGAAACATGAAGGTGAAACCAGGAGACGTCCTTACTGGATCATCAGAGCTGAACAGGTGATGGAGAAACAGGTTTACCTTTTAGGTGACATGAATGAGTTGAAGGGAAGTTATGAACTGTTTCTGAGAGACAAATAACACCAGGATCCTTTTTTAGGTAGCTGACAGCTGGTAACTGTGCAGGGGCGGGTCTAGCAAAGTGTTGCCAGGGGGGCAGGTATCAAATCAAATCAAATCAAATCACTTTTATTGTCACAGCACATGTGAGTGAAATTCTTGTGTGCGAGCTTCACAAGCAACAGAGTTGTGCAAAATACAATAATGTAAACAAGCAAAATACAAGAATGGCTACATCTGAAACTAATAAATATATGTACAATATATAATAGTATATGCATTTCTGGATGTGTATACTAAATATTTTTCTACGTGTGTGTGTGTGTGTGTGTGTGTGTGTGTGTGTGTGTGTGTACACATATTTTACAAATTAAATAGAGTAAACAATAAATAAAATATATAAAATAAAATATACAGAGTGAGACATGTGCAAAACAGTGGCATTACTGTACAGTATGGAGTGCATAATGTTAAAGTTCCAGTAGTGAAGCTGAGGTGTCTATGAAGTGTTCAGCAGTCTGATGGCCTGGTGGAAGAAGCTGTCTCTCAGTCTGCTGGTACGGGACCGGATGCTGCAGAACCTCCTTCCTGATGGAAGCAGTCTGAACAGTTTATGGCTGGGGTGACTGGAGTCCTTGATGATCCTCCCCGCTTTCCTCAGGCACCGCTTCCTGTAGATGTCTTGGAGGGAGGGAAGCTCACCTCCAATTATCCGTTCAGAGCACCGCACTACTCGCTGGAGAGCTTTGCAGTTGTAGGCGGTGCTGTTGCCATACCAGGTGGTGATGCATCCAGTGAGGATGCTCTCAATGGCACAGTGATAGAAGGTCCTGAGGATGCGGGGGCTCATGCCGAATCTTTTCAGTCTCCTGAGAAAGAAGAGGCGCTGCTGCGCCTTCTTCACTGTTTTGTTTATGTGTCCTGACCACGTAAGATCCTCAGCCAGATGTACACCAAGGAACCGGAAGCTGCTCACTCTCTCCACAGCAGCGCCGTTGATGGTGATGGGGGTGTGTGTACTTCTCTGCACCTCCGGAAGTCCACTATCAACTCCTTTGTCTTTGCGACGTTGAGGGTGAGATGGTTGTCTTGACACCAGTGGGTCAGGGCGCTGACCTCCTCCCTGTAAGCTGTCTCATCACTGTTGGTGATAAGACCCACCACTGTAGTGTCGTCCGCAAACTTCACAATGATGTTGGAGCTGTTAGTGGCTGTGCAGTCGTAGGTGTAGAGTGAGTACAGGAGAGGGCTCAGTACACACCCCTGTGGAGCACCAGTGTTCAGTGTGACGGGGGATGAGGTGATGCTGCCCAGTCTGACCACTTGGCGTCTGTCAGACAGGAAGCTAAGGATCCAGCTGCAGAGGGAGCTGCTCAGTCCTAGATCCTGCAGTTTCCTGTCCAGCTTCGAGGGAACGATGGTATTGAATGCTGAGCTGTAATCTACAAACAGCATCCTCACATACGTGTCTCTCTTCTCCAGGTGTGACAGGGCAGTGTGTAGTGCCAGGGCTATGGCATCATCAGTGGACCTGTTGTGGCGGTATGCAAACTGTAGAGGGTCCAGTGAGTCGGGTAGTGCAGAGCAGATGAAGTCCCTGACCAGCTTCTCGAAGCATTTGCTTACGATGGGGGTCAGGGCTACAGGTCGCCAGTCGTTCAATGAGGAGATGGTGGAGGATTTGGGTACAGGGACGATGGTGGCCATTTTGAAGCAGGCTGGAACTACAGACAGAGAGAGGGAAAGGTTGAAGATGTGCGTGAACACTCCAGCCAGCTGAGCCGCGCATGACTTGAGGACGCGACCGGGAATCCCGTCCGGACCAGTAGCTTTGCGTGCGTTCACCTTCCTGAAGCACCTCCGCACATCCTCCTCAGACACAGTGTGCGCACTGACGTCATCCGCGGTGCGCACACTGTCCGGTCTCATGGTGTTCGCTGTGTCGAATCTAGCGTAGAATACGTTTAGATCCTCACACAGAGAGGCCGTGGTCTGCGGTGTGCTGGTTTTCCCTCTAAAGTCTGTGATCGTGTTTAGTCCCTGCCACATACTCCGAGGGTTGTCAAACTGTTTGCTCCACCCTGTCCCTGTACTCACGTTTGGCTGCTTTGATCGTCTTCCGGAGTTGGTAATGTGCGTGTATGTAGTCCGATGTGTTCGCGGAGGCAAAGGCGGTGCTCCGTGCCGCCAGTGCCGCGCGAAACATCTCCGTTAATCCAGGGTTTTTGATTTGGGAAGGATTTGACTGTTCTGGATGGGACGACATTCTTCCACGCATTTCCTGATAAATCCGCAGACTGAGTCTGTGTACTCGTCAATGTCCCTAGCAGCCACGTGAAACATTTCCCAGTCCGCGTGATCAAAACAGTCCCGCAGCGCAGACTCCGATTGGTCCGTCCAACAATGCACCGCCCTCCGGGTTGGAGCTTCCTGTTTCAGCTTCTGCCTGTAGGCGGGCAGGAGCAGGATGGAGCAGTGATCTGATGGCCGAATGGGCGCGGGGGAGGGCTTTGTACGCATCCCGGAAAGAGGTGTAACAGTGGTCGAGTAGCCGATCTCCACGAGTGTTAAAATGGATGTGTTGGTGGAGTTTGGGTGAGACTTTCTTCAGGTTTCCCTTATTAAAGTCCCCGGCTGTGATAAACGCCGCCTCTTGGTGTGCGGTTTCCTCGCTGCTGATCGCGCTGTACAGTTCCCTGAGTGCTCGGTCAGTGTCGGCTTGTGGGGGAATGTAAACAGCCGTAATAATCACTGCTGTAAATTCCCTCGGTAGCCAGAATGGCCGGCACTTAATCATCAGGTACTCCAGGTCCGGTGAGCAGAAGGATTTGACCGGGTGCACGTTCGCATAATCACACCAGCTGTTGTTGATCATGAAACATACACCACCGCCTCTGCTTTTCCCAGTAAGATCCTGTGACCTGTCCGCGCGATGCCACCCCGGTAGTGTATTGCGGAGTCCGGTACTTTGTCCGATAGCCAGGTTTCTGTGAGGCAGATCACGCAGCAGTCCCGCATCTCTCGCTGGAATGAGATCCGTGCCCGAAGCTCGCACAGCTTGTTCTCCAGAGTCTGCACATTAGCCAGTAATAAACTGGGTAACGGTGGTCTGTTAGTTGTGCCGTCTCAGTCGAACCAGAACGCCAGATCTTCTCCCTCTGCGTCGGCGTTTGCGGCCTCCAGGGCCAGAGAACAAAGGCGTCTCAGGTGAGATGAATGGGGGTCTGCAAACGGAGCGTCCGTGTTGCAAAACTTGAAACTCCGGAAAGTTATAAGAAAGACCGTCTTTTATGTCCAGTAAGGTTTGTCGGTCGTACACAAGGAGACATGTGCTACTCGCGAAAAAAATGAAGGAAAAGTAAAATTAAACACAGAAAAAAGCTGTTGCTTGGGGGAGCTCGCGACGAGGCTGCCATACTCGGCGCCATCTTGATCATCAGGTAGGGCATTAACAGGGAGAGGGGGGCACAAGGAAATACTTTACTTTCTTATTCTCATTTAAAATGTCTGGCTTTTATTAAATAATTATCTGAATCTTACAACCAAAGTTTTTATCTGATGTAAAATGTATAGAAATCATACATATACCAACAAGACTGTAAATCACTGTCACAACAGCGTCTGTTTTCATTCAAAGGTTTTATGGCTTTTCCTATAATACCTGGGGGGGGCGGTCTCTAGTCCAAAATGCCCGGGCCTATTTTTGTCCCAGTCCTGCTGAAGAGCAGCGAGCATAAAGGGAGGAACTTTTTGAAGTGTCAGCTAATTTCAAATGCAGCGTTTCTATCAGCTCAACAAACATCAGCAAACACACAAACTGTTGTGTGCAGTTTGTCTCACAGTGTGTTGCAGCTAAAGGTCCAGCTGCTGTATTTCACAGGGAGAGAAGAAAGAAAAGCTGCTGTAGGAGAGGAACCCAAGCTTTGGCATCGCTCTGAAAACTATCGCTGATCCTTTTACTCGCTGGCTTTCAAATCAAAGCTGGAATGAAATTTGTGGCGTTTTGCAGGATCGAATCAATCACACAGGATCAGGAGAGAAGACAGCAGAGCAGCTGATTTTACACCTGAGATAAAACTGTAATATTAGAAACATGAAGATATTACACACACAATACAGACTGCAGCTCAGACAGCTGCTGGAGACAGATGTGTTTGTGTGTGTGTGTGTGTGAGAGTGTGAGTGTGTGAGTGTGTGTGTGTGTGTGTGTTGTGAGTACTGTAACTCCTTATTCCACACAGGACAGCTTCAGCATTTGTTCTGCTTTCTCTGCTTTTATTTGAACAGAAAAACACGACTAGAATTTACACAAACGTGTTTACCGGCTGACTTTAATGTTGTTTCTGCACATGCTTGTCCTATGGTCATGTGATCATGTGGTTTGTAGGAACGCTCCTCTTCCTCAGAGGATCCACCTGTGCTTCCTCTCCTCTCTCCTCCACCTGTTACAGTGAGGGAACGTCCTCCATGATGGAGGAGTGCTGGAAAGTGCTGAGATGTTTCCTCCAGAGTGAGACCTCTGTCACAGTCAGCGGATCTACGGCAGCAGAGACCTTCATGGACACTAAAAGTCTCAACCACACAACAACAACATCACACTGACTCCACTCTGACATCAATGATAATAATCAAAGAACACACAGATCAAACTGATTGATCAAGCCATCCGAGGAGTCGGATCAATGGAGCTGCTTCTGTTCCTGATTGTCCCCTGTTTGATCCTGGACCTGAACTCTCCCTGCAGAGGAGACACAAGACAGTCAGAGACACACACACACACACACACACACAAACACACAACACACACGCACGCACACACGCACGCACGCACACGCGCACACACGAACACACGCGCACACACACCACACACACACACACACACACACACACACACACACAGACATACAAACCTTTGACTTTCAGCGCACTGTTTTGAATCTGGAGATCCTCTCACTGTAGACTCCACATCTGTTGTATTCTCCCAACTGTCTCTCTCTGTGGGCTGTTCGGGTCAGACTGAGGTCTCAGTTTTCAGCAGGTCTTCATTCATCTTCGTTCGGTCTCTGTAAACCTGGTGCTGTTTGTGAGGCGGTCACGAGCGTTCTTAAACCGATGGACAGTGTTAATGAGACTGTCTCTCTACCTCACTCCAGCATGTTCAGGCAGTTTTGTGTTGGTTTTGAGGGCAGCTGGGACAGACACCACCCCCTCCTCCACCTCCACCTGACACACTGAGAGGACAACAAACACAACACGAGCTGTAAAAGTGGGATTGGTGTTCAGAGCAGCATCATGTGACTCTTGTTTCTGCACTAAAATGAAAGCCGATGGAGTGGCGCCTCCTTCAGGCAGAGAAAAAGCTCCTGCGAGAGAACTATTATTAGAGCAAAAACAAAGAGTGGAGCTGCAAATAGCCGAGGGAACGCTGCAGAAAACTGTTCATGTGTGACTTCATCACTATCGATTTCTTTGAGCATCTAAATCAGAGCTGCTTCTATTTCTAATGACAGCTGTTACATTGGCTGCAACACTTTAAATGTGAGCCATAAAACATGATTACTCTACAAGTGCATTCAGCTCTGACACTGTACATCCTGAAGGGACGTGGAAATCATTTGTTACACAAATCAAAGTCAAATCAGTTCTTTGAGTGAAATTGTGTGATCATCGACTGATCAGTTCTAATCTGTCATCTATCAGCTGGAAATCCCAGGTCAAACCAGACAGGGCAGCAGATTAGGACCAAACACAAACACAGTGCGACTTTTCTTTCACAGCCGTTGC